>NC_084538.1:3330000-3572500 GCF_024500275.1 Phycodurus eques | reverse complement strand
TGCAAATTTTGGGATTGCCGGACTGATTTTCAGTGTTCCTGTGACAGTGACAATAAAGTTGTATGCAATAAATGCCTAAGCCGTTTTTGAACCTTTTAGGAAAACAAGAAAAAAAAATGCAACCAATTCAACAAACGAGGATTCCAGGTGCATGGATTCAACCATTGCGGATTACTAAAACCCGGATGGCTGAGAATCTACACAGACGTGAAGGAGGGGGGGGAAATATTTATTTATTTATTTTTATTTTTTTAGCAAGCATGTTGATATTTTGTATTGCTGGTATGACAATAAGATGACAATGAAACAAAATGTGTCTTTGAGCAAGGTAAGCAGACCTGCGTTGAATTTTGTTGGCTGCATGCATTTGGTTAGTTTCTGATAAGCGGCACACGCTTAATAGCTCGGTGGAAGTGTTTGATATTTGTGTTTGTCAATGTGCCACATACACACAGTATAGTGTACAAACTGCGGCGTGTTATAAAGACATCTGGGAACTGTTTTCAATTGGAAAAGAAACAACAACAACATCATGTCTCCTTTTCAGATTTTAATCTTTAATACTCCACCAGGAAGTTTTCCCGAATTCCGACAATAAGGCACGAAACTTAATGATGAAAGTCACGCGTATGGCATCCATGAAGCTGCCGGTCCAAATTAGGATTGAACTCTACTCCTCTCTACCGAGTAAGACATCGAGCAGTAATTTTCCCTCCTACGCAGCACTCAACGAAGTCAACGAATCAATGCTTATGCTTTTCATTTTGCGCGCACTTGATCTGGATAAGCAACTTTCTGATAACTGAGTTGTCCGTCAGTACGCACTTCTGTTGTTCAAAATTGTCAACTTCCTTTGGTGTTTGTTCGTTTAAGGCCAGCTGTTTGGGGCCTCCAGACATTTCAACATTTTCTCCCCCGCCCCTTCTGTAACATTTGGAAAGTTTTCTTTCAAATCCCCTTGAGATTTGGATGGAAACATTGTTCCCCCTCTAGCCACCCACCCAGCTGTTTGCAAAAGCAACCCCGAGCCCGTCTAATGACAGTTTGCCTCCTTCCATCTTTCCCTTATCCACATTCTCAACTTCACGCAAAACAGCTCAGACAACCCCGGCAGTTCGTTCCTCTACGAGATTAGCCCGCGTCGTCGCTAGTTCAACAACAACTACATCTGAATACAGCAGTGCCTTGAGATACAAAATCATACATTCGTGACATGATTAAATAAAGTTAAAACAAATGAAACCGTTTTTGGCGCACTTTTTCTTTCAATTGTGTTGCTCATTCTGTTGTGTGCACCTCCGCTACCTAGGAGCAGAATAAGACAGACATACGGATATACTGTACCGGTGGCTGACTTCCTTTCTTGGCTTCTTCTGTGAGTCGTTCTTTGCAGAGGATAAAGAATATATGCCAGTGAGTATTGTTATGTAGCCTGTCCACATGTGTTGCAGCACTGTTTGTATTCAGATATCCATCAGGGTAACAACACCGCCACATCGATGCTAATTGTTAGCCCGTGTGCCTATGGTATTTCCCATTATGCTAGCATTCAGATAGGGTGGCTATGTACTGCTTTAAATACACAGCGTGCAATTCTTTGTTTTGTTTAGTTTGACAGTAACCAGTTGCGGAAATTGGCATGTGCTTTGTCTATTTATGTCAGCTGTGTATAGTGACAGGCAGTTAATTGCGCTTACACTCGATGGAAGAATTATTCTCTTTATGCAGTATACTTTTTGTTGCATTTTTGTTCAGTTGTGTGCCGTGAGAGTTTTCTTTATTCTCTTTGGCTCAATAAAAGTTGGGAAACACTTAAATACAAGTGTAAAGAAAATCAGATTTATTTATTTTTTGTTGCTGTTGTTTTTTTAAAAAAAAAAATATTTTAAATCTTAAATCCCATCTTCTAACTCAAATCAGCAAATGCCTGATTATCACGTCTTTTGAGATACTTTTCATTGTCTTCGCAGTGGGGTGGTATGCCAAAAATATTATTATTTTTTATTTTATTTTTTTTACCCCTCGCACCTTGCTGTTAAGGTCACGGTTTGGTTGAAATTGGTCATGGTAAGTGAACAAAATGCAAAACATAAAAGTGCTTCATCTTTTGTGTGAACAGGGCCGCATTTAATGATATTTAAAATTTGAAATGATACATTAAAAATTGCAAACTGCAAGTAGTACATTCTGAAATAACCCCCCCAAAAATGACAGGATAAAAAATAACTGCTCTTTAATGGCTGCTGCAAGACGCTTTTGCACTGCAGTAGGTTTTTTTGTTTTTGTGCTGCGCCGCGATTCACGTTTCAAAAGCATACAGCTCGACAATGACGTCAGCTAGCAAGAGGAAAGTCTGAATACAAAACGTAGACAGATTGCGATAAACGGAGTACCCGATGCACCAATTTTGCGCGATGCCTGTGTTAAGACGATTGTCATTGCCTTCCACCAACCCATTTACAGTTATCCGTCTCGGTAGTGAGTCTACGGTATTGACTTCACCTACTGTACACTCGTTAACTCTCGTAGCTGGTTGCAAAGGTTCATTTCAAGACAGCGTTCTAGTAATGTCTTCACGTTTCGTTGAATTTGTGGAAGTGATGGGAGGCACTTTCGTTTTACAGATGCTTCCTCTACCAAGTCGTGATTAAAAAAAATTCCTTGCACCAGCAGCAGGAGAGAGAGGATTGTGCCACTTTGCTTACACTGACTCCCCCACAAAAAAATAAGGATTTAGCGTCGGAAAATAATGAACGGGTTTAATATCTGATTGTCAGCCGCAACGTTTTTTTCCAGCAGATCGGGGATGGGGGGGGGGAATCACTCTTAAGACACCCCCACCACAGGGTAATTGCTCAGAGACATCTGAGAATTGCTCCCAAGTTGAGTTTGATTTCCAGAAAGCGCAAATGCTCAAATTTGGACCGATTGTCGGTATGCGTGCAACCCACTTTAATGTAGTGCAAAAAAGGAGCCGCTCCAGTAACAAGAAATTGCAATGACGTTTAATAGTTTGAAATGATTTCAACTCAGCCCACCCGCTGCCGAGCTGACAGCGTGTTTTTGCTCTGCGGATGTCGACTTGTCTGCTCTGCCAGTTGGTCGACCGCTCGCAGCTGAGCTGGAACTGTGGGAAAGGAGCACGGGGTTGCTTCGGATGTCGTGGGCTCTGGTATCGGCGCGCGTCCAGCCTTAAATGTACCGCGTCATTATGTTCGTGGTGCATACTGACGGTCACGTTTAATAATCGGAACGTCGTGGTCCTGGGTGATCTGACACTTGATAGATCAATTGACCTCAATTTCTGAAGATTTTAGTATTTTCTTTTTTCCAGGAGAAAATCTCAAGATACAAATGACAGCCGCATGGTCGTTTGTCACAGCCTTTTTAATGGCATCCAAATTAAAGGTTGGGCCTCGGCACACAGAGGAAGTACAAACATCACGTCGACTGTATTGATGTGGCCTGCGCGTTGTCATGACTCTGTAATTTTAACGTGGTCACGTTGTCATTATGCCGTGATATACTGGATAATTTGTAGCAACACAATTGAAACTAACACGAGCCAGACAGTCATGGGAAGTGGAATGGAGTACAATGTTCTGGTTCTGGGTTGTTCTCGTCGTCTTGTTAGCGCCCGAGCGTCAGACCGTGTGGAGGCCATCGTGGAATCGCTGATTATTCTTCTTGGTCCAATGTAGGTAATCTAATCATCATCATCATCATCATTATTTATTGATGGTCAACAATGAATAGCTTGCATTCTAAAAACAGTTTTTACAAACCCAGTTCCTGGGTTGTTTGTGCTGTGTCAGATTTCTGGGTTAATTTTCTGAGCGTAGACGAATTGTTGGGTAAAAGTAACATTTTGTTTGTCTGATAAGTTAGCCCAATTTGTGGGTTGTTTCTGTTGGGTCCATTTTCTTGGGTTGATTGTTTGAGAGTGACCAAATTGCTGGGTCAAAGTAACTCATTGTTGCGTTATTGAATAACCATATTTTTGGGGCTAATTTGTCTCAAATAGTTGGGTTATTTATTTAACCCAAAACGTTGTCTGAAATGAATGACCCATTTATGGGGTCAGATTGACCATCGTAGTGGTTTGTCCCTTTTGGAGCCGGTAATTGGGTTAAAATGAACCCAAATTGGGTTATTTTTAACCCAACTGTTTGGGATTTCTTTTGACATCCACGAAGACTAACCAATATTTAGTGTATGAAAATATGTATTTTAGGGGTCCCCAACAGAACAAGAAAAAAATTAACAGGGGAGACCTGTTTGAGCATTCATTAGAAAAGGTAGTGTATATGTCTATCATAACAGGACACATGAAAAACGTCCCGAGGGACACTTGGCCCGAAATGGAACAGGAAGTCGGGCATTTTGGGCTCATTCCCAGGCTCGTACTTTGACAAAACTTACGAAAGAATTCGTCCGAATGAGCGCCAATCGGCGGCAGGTATCTTCGATAGACGGGCGTCATCTCGAAGAGTCGCTATCAAAACAGGGTGCTGGAACCTGCTCATCACTGCTTGCAGCTTTAATCGTCATTGACCAGAACTTCTAGAAGAGTCTCAACGAAAATAGGCAGTGTGGAAATATGAGTACCTTTTTGTCTAGGCACAAGTTCCGTGTTTATTTTCTTAGCACAGAGCACCATCGTTTGCCACAACTAAAGCAAGCCCTCAACTACGACACTGAGACATCATTCGGACCTTTCAGCAGTTCTTTGTCGGTGTCCTTTTTTTTTTTTTTTTTTTTGCGGTCCGATCTCTGCACACTCCCTGAGAGTCACAGCATAATTGAAGAATCCACCTACTCAAATGATTGATGACCCAAATGAGCAAACAGTACTGTACACTCTTGGGTAGTCGTGAGATCCCCTTCTTCGCCGCAGCGAAGAAGGGGATCTAAGGTATCCATCATTTAGGCTTAATCAGGGTACTCGGGCTACCCTATCCCCTCTGGCGTCAGCTCGTATTTATAGGGCCCCAAAAAGTTTGCCTCCTCCACTTAGGGCTTTAACATAAACCCAGCGTATATATGAATCACTCACTTGAAGGGGCTGCCAGATGAGTGGTGTCATCACTCTTTGGGGGGGTTGAAAAATTCCGGGATAATGGATCGCAAATTGGACTGGATGAAAGGGGGGGGGGGGGGGAGAAAATCAGTGACGACATTTGTTGACTTCTTTTCTTTGTCCGCAAGTCTGTGGTTGGTTGTATGAGCCTGTGAGCTGAGGCTCCCTTCTGGAATCAGAGTAGTTCCAACGACGAGGTGTTTTTGCACATCCTATTAACGTCTGACTCGCTGAGCCTGATGGGCTTTGTCAATTCCATCCTTTTAATCATCTGCTCTCGAGGCCCCCCCAGTCTTAATCCCAAGCAGCGCTTTCAGTCGAAGAAGAGGCTCAAATGAATAAGCCACCAGTGCGTTCCGACTTTTCCCCCGAAAGAGGACGGGATCTGTGGATTGGGGCTTTAAATAGTTGATGAATTTGATCGAGGCAGGCTTCTCTGACTCTCGACTTCAAAGAGGCAAGAGTCACGCCGTCACCAAATCCATCAGGATCAGAAGCGGGTGAGGGTTTCTGTGCGTTTGTGTGCATTTGCAGACTACCGATGAGGAAAGTTTGTGGCCCCTTTTTTTAAAATTTTGGATGCTTTACAAGTCGCCAAACCAGATAGTTGCTGCGATAATCGCTGATTCGTCGTGACATCCGAGGATACACGGCAAGAAGTCCCAGAAATGGACGCACATGCTAATGCTAACTTACCGTATTGTTGTGATTTCGCGCTGAACGCGGCTGTGTTATGCTCCACAGTCTCCACTTTGCCGCAGCGCTCTGTTTTCTTTTTTTTTTTTTTTCTCGCTGCCCTCTGCTTAGACGCAAGTACAGTAGGCCGATCTTCTCTACGATGTGGTTGTCACGGTTTCCTACTTCCTGCTTCTGCACAGTCTCCACTTTGCTGCACCGCTCCGCTTTCTCGCGGCCCACAGTCTCTTTGTATAGAATTGACCTTCTAAGTCAATACATGAGACCCATGATCTCTTTGTTTGTAGTTTGTTATTGTGAGTCCTCTGGGCTGCTCCACAGTCTCAACTTTGTTGCGACGATCCATTTTATTGCAGCCCTCAGTCTCCTCAGAAGTATTGGAGGCCCTAGCTCTCCTCCGATGTTGTCGTTTGTTGTGGTGCCTCGTTCTGACTGATGCGTTCAATGCTATGTGGTTTTAGCAATTTCTCGCTTCCTACTGCGCCACAGTCTCCACTTTGCTGTAGCGCTCCATTTATTTTATTTTTTTTGCTATGTTCAGTGTCCTCTGGGATAAAATGTCTCCTGAGAAGTAAATTCAGGAGGCCCTTGTTCACAAATGATGTTGTTCCTTAGCATTTGTCGTCCGGGCCGCTCCGCAATCTCCACTTTGCCGCAGCACCTAATTTTCTCGTCGCCCTCAGTCTCCTCTCGGATAAAGTGCGTCTCCTCAGAAGTAAGTACGCCGATGTTTGTTAGTCTTTGTGTTCTGACCGATGCATTCAAGGATGCATTTAAAGAAAGCACCCAATTGATTTTTAAAGCATGCATACGATCCGTTTGAAGGTAGCTGAGGTCAGCGGTCGTATCGGTTGGCGCGTTTGTTTGTCAATTCCAGTCGCAATTCTCCAAGTAAATACGCACTTAAAGCAAGAACTCCATCGATCTTGACGCATATGCGAAGCATTTGAGGTCGCCGAGGTCAGAAGATGGATACATAGTCACATTGTGCGAACCTAAGCCAAGTTTTTTTTTGTGTGTGTTTTTTTTTTTGGGTCGGGTCGTGCATTTAAAAGCAAGAACCCAATTGATTTTAAAGGATATGTCACTCTTTTTAAATCTATCTGAGGTCCTATGACTTCGAGAGTGTATTCGAGAGTTGCGCTAGGCCGAGAGCATTGACAAAGTTAAAGGAAGAGTCCTATTGATTTTGATGCATACGAGACCCTCCCGAGGTAGCTGAGGCCTTCACAAATACAGCGATTAGAAGTTTTGATTTGGAGATGCTCCGCACTGCATGCTGCTTTTTTGTTAACATACAACTGACCATGCGAGACGGCAGTAGTTTATCGCCAAAACTCCTTAAGTTTGCTAATCGCGCCCATTCTTGACATTATGCTAATATTACAAGTTTGATATACAAACTTTTGTGCATGTGTGTGGGTGGGTGTTTTGTTGGCGCTCTAGCCACGCGTAGGCGTAGCGTTTTGCACACCGTGGAATATTGTGCACGAGGGCTGGGCCACATGGCCTTAAAATAAAACCTTTTTTTTTAACAAAAATTGGATTTGAATCATTTTTCCTCATTCACATACAAAAAGCACATAATGACATTATTAAAAACATGTTTTGCTCTTTGTTTTTTGTATTGGGATTTGCTTTATTTCGCCTGATAATCAAACAAGCTTGGAACCCCCCCCCCCCCCCCCCCCCCCCAGCAACTGCGCATCAACGGGGACACACCTTGATCTACAAAAGCCGCCAAAAAAAAAAGGATTAGAAAAATCATCCTGAGAAATAAACTCAAATTAATCAATAGAATTTAATATTTGTTTGTAATTCCTGCACATTTAGTGGGAGGTGCTGGTATGGGAGGAAGACACCAGATTGCCTCCTTGACATATCGTCTTCATAGTCCTCTCAACTTTTATGGACGCGCACACATGCACGCCGTGGAGTTGTCAGGCGCATTTTTATGACGCTTCATAAGAGCTTAAAGACAGACTGACACAAGTGTGTCCCGTTTAAAGATGCCATTTCAACAAAAACCGGCAGTGTCAGTTCTTTACTTGGTGTGGGCTGTGCTGACCTCTGTTTGTTTGCAGATGTGTGTGTGTGTCTGTGTGTGAGAGTAATTGCATGTCTTTGCCATAAGTGCGGCCGCATTACATCCAGATGTGCGCTCGCCGTTCACTGTCCGCTCAGCGCCGAGACATTTGCAACGCACGGCTGCAGGACGACGGCTCACCAACGAGTTGACACAATGCTCATTTCGTCCCTGCACAGCGCGAGCGGAAACGAACGCGCTTGGAGCCGTTTGCACACGGAGGCGGATGCAATGACGTCGTCGACGAGAGTTATCGCGATCCAAATCTGTACCGTAGGCCGGGGGGTGTCAAACATAAGGCCCGCGGGTCCCCCAAAAAAGCAAAACAACAACGGCCCGCGAGGGTGTTCCATCCGGCCTGCAGGAGGAATTTGAAAGTGGGGGAAAAAATACATTTTGGGGTTGGGGATCATTTTTATAATTATAACACTCATCTAGGCAATCAAGTGAAATTAATTTCCAGAGCTTCAAAAAATGCATTTAATTTTAAGTGAAATACTATATTTTTCAGTTCCCAATACCTGTGACTTAAAATTTTGTGCCTTTAAATACAATCTAGATTTTCCCATGAGAGCAAATGGTCTCGTGTCCTTTTGTTGTTCTATTGTTTTTTATTCTGGTGTTCATTTAACACTAACCCGAAACTCAACAGATGCCAATTAGAGCAAGCACAAGTCAAGATTTTACCCAAGATGAAAGTGTTTTTTTTTTTTTTTTTTTTTTTTTTTTCTCTCTCCTCTCTCTCTCTCTCCTTCTTCTTCTTCTTCTCTTGGTGACATACGAGCGAGCCTACAAATTGACGGAATACAGAGACGACACACTGCGCAGTCACGCACACGCGCGCTGCCACATCCTCTGTTACTGGGCTATTTTCTTCCCTGGTGTTTAGAGGCTATTCTCGGACTAGTGTTTGTGCATGTGACCTGAGTCGCTCCCCTCTCGTCTGGCTTTTCATCTCAAGTTATGTGTTCTATATACGTGTGTGCACGCGCGTGGGTTCATCCCAAGAGAGCGGGCCATGTTGACACCTTGTGCTCCGTATCACACCAAAGCGTCTCCCCTCTTGTCCTTCCACAGCCCCTCAAGGGCATTCCTCATCTTTTTTGTTCTCTCACTTAAATCAACACCTCTTTCTCTTTGGAGCACGCTCGCAGTCAAATTCCAGAGTACGTTTGCCATGGATTCGTGAGCATGTTCGAGCGTTCAAAAGCGAAGAGAAGGCAATTTCTGTAGAAATATTTTTTTTTTTTTTTTTTTTTAAACATATCATAAATGAGGATGTCCTGGTCCAACTTTTTCACTTCCGATCTGATACCGATATTGCAGCCGTGAGTTTTGGCTTATATCGGTCCAATCCGATTTCAGCAATAATCATACATACTTTACTTATTTTGTAGTATGGGATGGCTTGATCGAGTGCTATTACTCAAACATCGAACATTTATTATTAACCAATGGGTTGTACATAAAGTAACTGCTGTGCACGTCTTGACCGCTGAGGGGCACTGTGGTGCACGCTATGAGATACACGCTTGCAATACCACGATCGAATATTGTTAATGTCGTTTTTCACCGAGTTTGAAGAATATATGCCTGAGAGTATTGTCATATTGCCTGTTTGTATGCGTTGATACAGCGTTTGTTAGATTTGAGCTCGCGGTTTTTGTGGAGAGAAACGAAGTCTGTGATGTATTGGACTATTCAATCGGTGTAATTCTTTTATGTGCATTTATTTTTTCAGTGAACTGCAACTGGAGTGCCATTAAACGATTTTAAGCAAGCAACATTTCACTTTTTCTCCTTGCTACGATGGGAGCACCTTAGCAACCTGTCGTTGTGAACACGTGAGCTCGGCATGCTATCCGGGCACTGCTGGTTAAAAGTGCCGGAGCGGAGTATGGACTACTTGTATAATAATAATCCGAGATTTTAGGTCCAGTCCAATCTGATACTCTTTTTTTTTTTTTTTTTTTTGCTGACATCGGACTCATTTCCAATCTCAAAAATTGGATCGGGACTCCCCATATATTTATATAGCCTTTATCCAGACGAGGCTATTGAGATCGGATTTGCATTTGCAACTCCGACCTGGCCGCCGACAGCGGAGTAAGACCAAGCAAAATAAAAGCCAATGCAAATGCATATAAAACGAAATGTACAATATGATATAGTTACATATTTCCGTCATAAATTGTAGCACATGTTGAATAAAAGGTTCATAACGGGCTAAAAGCAGGTGCAGCGATTATGTACAATATCGCCCACTACCTTTTTAAACTATGATATTGGTATGAATGGAGTGTTCCAGCAGTTTGGGGCAGAAAATGTTTGTGTTTGAGCTAGCTTGCAGCTATTTCCTAAAACTTAAAAATTGTAGGACTGTTGCACTTCTGGTGCTTGGGTTTATGGTTCCATCAAATGAATAAAGGTAGAAATCACAAGGTAGACCTTTTCCTGCGTTGGATGTCATTAGATGATGCAAACGTGTGAATTGTCCCGTGACGGCAGCATTGCTGTATCGTGATCCAATCGTAAATGCCTGAGAAGTTTGGCGCTGGCGAGGTGATGGAGCCCTCGCGATTCCCAATTTAGATGTTCGCTGAGGGGGGCTTGGAGATGGGGGGGCGTGGGGGCGCTGCCCGTGGTTATCCGGAACATGACTGCTCTACCTCGCTGTCTCCGTGACGACGGGCGGCGGCGACAGAGGTTTGCGGTTAGAAACCCTAATCTGCTCCTCATATGACCCTCTGATGGACAGGAACAGCAGTCCATACACACACAAACACACACGCCAGTGAGTCGAGCTCCACTGGTGCAGTCTAAACATGCGCTTATATGGATTCCCATTCATTTCTGCTGTCGTAAACACATTTTGGACACGGGCAAGTCTTCCTCGGTACAGCCTTAAGAAAAGAAGAAATGTTCTTTTTTTTTCTCAAATGTCTTGCAGACGTGGTTTTCGGTTTGTGTATATACACCCCGTGTCACTTTTGAGGAGTTTTTAAGAGGCCGCTCGTGGATGGCCACGCTGCATCTCATGTCAGGCCACAAAGCGGTATTTGTGAACACACGACAGTGTGGAGAGTGTAAAAGCAGAACTTTGCTCATTTACTCCGGGAGCGTTTGCCAAGTTTTTCAAGTTGAAAAGAAGGATGGGCACAGATGAAAGACCGTTACGTCAGCAGTTATAGAGTGGAAACGAGCCGCTCCGGGACGAGGCTGCCCATCCTATTTGTTTGGATTCCAAGTCCGTTTTTACTAGGTTTTACACAATCAGGATTTTTTAGACTGATCAGCGAGTTTAAAAAAAAAAAAAAAACGAACATACCTCAAGCAAGCCTTGAATTAAAGTCCTCTCCCGAGAACCGGTGACCACCAACACACATTTTTCCTTTTCCCCCCCCATTTACTTCTTATAATACCCTTGTTTTGTTCTCTTTTTACTTAAATAACTTTATTGCCGGTCGGATATTTACAGTACGACGTCAAAAGACGCGCGACAAGGCTAAAGATAAATTAGCTTTTGGATTCAAATATACCGTACGCGATGGCGACGCGGAGTAAATGTCTTTTGCGGAGCCGATCAATGACGTCACTGATCGGATCGGCGAATTATGACGTTAAAGCCGATCAGCATAAAATGCTAATTATCGGCCGATACCGATCAAGGAAATATAATTAATCCGTTTCAGGGTCTGGTGTATAGAATAATCTTACGGGAATAAATATGTATATTTTTGAGAATCTTTTTGTAATTTTTGGGGAGAAGGAAATAATAATAATAATTCATAATAATAGAAATAATAAAACCCTTATGAACATTTTCCAGATAAAATAAAAATTTTACAGAAACAAATTGTACATTTTCAAGAATTAAAAAAATATTTTCAGAAAAAATAAAATTTCTAAGAAAAAATGTTAAAGATTTTTTGTTTTGTTTTCAAGAAATAAAATAAGAATCTTAAATGAATAAAATCCTGTATTTTCTAGACAGAAATCCTAGTCTCAGAACAATGTATATTTTTGATTGAATAAATTATAATCCTTTTTTAAAGATAAGGTTTATTTTTGAGAAAGTTGCAATCTTGTGAGACTAAAGCCTTAAGAGATAAGTTATCCTTTTCTGATGGAAAAAAGTAATACTTTTACAAGCATAAAGTTCTATAGTTCTATATAATTTATTTTCAAATATTTTTTAATATTTTAATTTTATTTATTTTTATTTTTATATCAATTGTTCATTAATTTTTTATATGTAGAGTGTATAGATATACTCAACTTTATTTCGCAGCTCAGCAAAGACTGAGCATTTAATAATAATAATAATAAATAAAATATTCTTATAAAAACAAACCCCGACAGCGCCTCCCCTGTGTCTTAGGCCTATGCGAGTAACCTTTTGCGCATATTTGGATGTTTTGAAGCCAAGGCAAGCCTGACTCATATTCATTCATATTTACAAATTACTTTGCTGCTTTTTGCACGCGCCGTTTGTGCGCCAGCGTGTGCGCGCGCGTGTCCGTGCGCCTTATAAGGCTGGAGAGCTTTCGAGATAAGCAAAGCTGTGAGTCACGGGCCTGCACGGGGGGGCACAAAAACATCCTTTTGCTTGCCCTCCACACTTCCCCAAAGGGAAAATAGGGTGCGTCTATCCGAGCCGCCGTCCCGACGGGCTGCTTGCTCATAATGAGGTGTGGAGCTATTCACACGGCCTTTCTCCAGAGACCTGTGTGTGTGTGTGTGTGTGTGTGTGCGTGCGTGCCGAGGCAACAGGTGATACAACACTGGCGCTGCAGATTTGTGCCGGAGGCGCCAGCGTGAGTGCTTAGAACAAAGCGAAGCAAAGCAGACGTCATGAATGTCACTTTTGAACATTCCTAACAGTCATACATGTGCAATCGCAAGCGCTACTCTGGCTGGCCCGCGTTTACCCGGCTCGTGTTTACTCTTAGAATGCCTCAGCTGCCTGCTCCCGCCTTATTGAGACCTGCTTTCAATGGCTGCCTGAACCGCACAATGCATTTTGTTCACTAAGGCATTGTCTTTGTGCGAGTAAATACGCCGCGAAAGTTTTTCTCCCACGTTGTTTTCCCGCCAGGGAAGTCCCCGCGGCCCGGCAAAAACAACATGCGCGGATGGGTGAAGTCGATCAAGCAGCAGACAGGCTCAAACACGATTGCAGTCGCTGGATCGGAGCCTGTGAAATAGAGGATTTAGTACTTCCTGGATCAGGTCAAGTTGAAGGAAAAACCTTTTCGGGGAGGAGAGGAAATGAACCGAGGGGGGCGACCGCTAAAGACGACAAGTAACTGAGTAAACACTTCATTGTAGTATGTTAGCTTAGCCTGTTGCTGCGCATTCGCTTTGAACGCTGCAGCGTTTCACTGCACGGTCTTCACTCGGTGGTGGCGCGTTCCTTTCTTGCGGCCCTCAGTCTCCTCGCGGATGACATTTTTCTCATGGTAAGAAGTACGTACAGGGACGAGTTTTCTGCACTCGCGAATCCATCTCTTGCACCGAAACACGCAAAAGAGCCCGTTATTCACATACACACCGCACTCACTCGCTGACTCACGCGCTTTCTCTCTCTCTGTGTCGATTTCATTGTATTTATTTCTGAAATTTGACTGGAATTTGTACGTGCCGGGATCTGTGACGTACTTGGTGGCCCGACACGCCGCCATACTGGCTAATTGGTGCCGTCCGGCCACCGTTAATGTCGGACCGCAGCGCTCCACTTTCCCGCCATCCTTAATCTCCTCTCGGATAAAATGAGTAGGACTAAATACAGACCCTTCTTCTCCTCTTCCGTTGTTGTTTGTGAACGGGTCCCATTTCCGTGTGCATGTTGTTACTATTCGGTAGGTTTTTATTCCTGTCACTCTGCCATGATTCAAGTGCAGCTTGTCAGGAAGTGACTTCCTGCTCATGAGTCAGCAGCTTCCAGCCGTCGCAGCTGACTGAAAACGTGTTTTGTGTGGCGAGACAAAACGCGAGATGAGGCGCTCACCTGTTTTGTTCTGTTTTAAATAGTTGTTTTTCCAGGTGGCACAATGCTTTTCCACACTCATTAGAAGCACTGTGGGCTTTCTAACGCTCCCTGTGAACATGACTCACATCGAATACAATCCATCTCACTTCTCTTGACCTTTCTAATAAAGATTTGAAAGGATTGTTGTTGTTTTTTTTGGTCAACTCAAGAGCTTTTCTCCATTTGTCAGTCGTTCCATCATGAGACCGAGGCTCCAGGCTCTTGCACTTTTAAGGCAAATGATCCCGTTTTTTTAGCTGTCCATTTCCAGCGGTCAGAGACTCTGGTTGTGGTTTTTCTTCATTTTTATTTTATTTTTTAAATGTTCTTATTATTATAATTATGATGTGCATTATTCACACGCAACGTGGCGGTCAAACCAGCCACCGGCGGCTTCACGCAAACGGCGTTCATCTGCAGTCTAAAAGTGGTGGAGGTGAACATTTCCCGCTATCTCCCCCCCACCCCAATTGGCCTATGGGGCAGTTACGACAGATCGCACGAAATTCTCCTTAGCGACAAGTGGCCGAGCCGCGCAATTCCATCGATCTACGTCACTGCATCTGCTAGCTAGCTAGGATTGTATTTTGCATTATAAATATCTACTTGATGTTGTTGTTGTTGCTGTTGAGGTTTCATCGTTCATATCACGAGGTTGCTTGTGCGTCTCGAACAGCGACAAGCGTCCCACCGCAGCTGTAAGGTTTACACGTGCTGATTTATTATGTATGGGAAATGTGCTAAGTCAGGGTAACTCTGGGGACGGCGCGGGGGAAAATAAAAAAAGAATGTGAGTAAGACAAATAAAATTTTAAAGTGTCTTTAACGTGTCATGCTGAAGCGCTGATTTTCTTTTACAACCACGATGGAATCAACTCAATGCACAAAGGTTTACAGTCTCAGGCTTGTTGAACTGGGGGCGCATTGCTGGTATTAACATATTCCTTGACTTTAAAATGTGCAGAAGTGTATTGTGACTTCAGACATATGGAGGTGTATCGTTTCGTTGGTTAGATTTTGCTGGTGGCAGGACATATGTTCTCAATTGGGTTTACTGTAAGTGTTTCAAAGTGTAACCTTCCAGTGTTTGTCCACGGGTTCTTATTTTACCGCTCTGTGATGACTAAATAACGGGATTTGAGGTTCATAGCTTATCAGCGATGGTTGTTGTCTTTATTTGGTTGTTTTCTACCTAAAGGTTGGTCAACCAGGACCTTCGAGGCCAAGATTTTAGGGTTGAACTATGAGTTTTGATGAACTGTTACACCCCTGCTGTTAACTATATGTGATTATGTGCACAGTTTTACCACTGAGTGTCACGAATTCAGCTCTGCATAACTGTGACGCTAACGGTTTGCTTTCTCTTGTGTTTTCCCTTTCACCCTTACTGCCACCTCCCTTCCTCGCCCTTCCTTCTGCTGAATCGCAGGTGGCATCCCTAACGGGTCAAAAAAAAAAAAAAAAAAAAAAAAAAGCACAACCCATCCCCGGAGACGAGCGGCTTCCAGACGCAACATAAGCAGCGAGAGCGAGAAAAGGGCAGTGGGCCATCTGTGTTCGGTCCCCCGCTATTCCGCAGCTGTGTCGGAGTCAGCAAGTACTTCTCAGCTGCATCACGACTTCTAAAAAGGAGGAGGAGATAAAGGATTTCTTCCAGCGTCTCATTGCATAGGGGACGAGCCAATTCTGGAGCCATGCTGGAGCCTCGCTGGCAGTGGACGAGGCCCGTGGGGCTTGCTTCTGTGGAGGGAAGGGTGATAGCCCAGCTGGATGTTCCGCCGTCGCCGTCCTGCCTGGCTGTCATGAGTGGATAACGAGCTCCTGCGAGAGAGGAAGCGGAGAAGCATCCTGTGGAGCGAGGAGAAAGAACCTTGCAGCTGTTTTTAAGAGGCCCTGAGATCTTTCGTCTGCCTTTTACAACGGGACTTTTTAAAGGATTCAATGCAATAGAATCTGTGCTCCAAATGTGAAATCTTGAAAAGACATTTCATTTTTTTTCTGCAAGATGATACTACTTTGATTTTTTTTTTTTTTTTTTTTTTTTTGGGAGGGGGGGGGGGGGGGGGGCGTCTATGCCCTGAAGGATTAGTACGGCAGCATCGGTCACCATGGCAGCAGCCTACCGTGTGGTGGTAAGCAGTGTGAGCTGCTACAACAGCGTGGTGGTGGATCGGCGCACCCACTCCCACGCCGTGCACTATTGTTCGGGCCCGTGCAGAGCGCTCTCCCAGGGGCTGGAATGTTCTGTGGCCCATCGTGGTACCTGCTCCGAGCTGCTGGTTGCGCCTGATTCGCCCTACGCCGACCTGAACGGCCCGTCCGGACACTCTCGGTGCATGAGCGCCAGACAGATCCCTCACCATGTTAAAACGAGTGGTACCGTGGACATGGTTTATAATTGCGGTGCTCTGGAGAGGGCGGGGAGCAGTGGCAATTTGTTCATCGGGGAGGAGAACAACATGTGGCGGGGGAAGAAGATCCCCAGCGGTGGAGGATCAACGGGCAACCTGAGCTGCGGTAGCTACGGTAGCCTCAAGGACATCACCGAAGAGGCCATCAACCTGGCCAGCGGTAAGCTCAAGGAGTTTTCCGTCGACAAGCTTCGCCTTTCGTCTTCGAGCCACATCACCTTCCGGAAAGGCCGCAAGGTCCGTCCCGACTCGTTCAGCCGTCGCTCCACCGATCTGGAGATCATCTACGGCCACTTCAGCTCCAGCGTCGCCAGTAACGGCACAGCAAACGCCACCACCGCTGCTCCCAATGACGAGAACACGCCGCCGTTTTTGGAAACGAAACTGAAGGGCAGTTCCAGCTCCTTGGCGGCTATTACGAAAGCAAACGGTTCGACGAGCGGCAGCGGGTCGCTTGATCAAAGTGTGAACACTCTGGCTTCGCTTTATCGCAACACTCTAGGGGACGAGAACCTGATTGCCCGTCTGCTGGAGAAAACGTGGGGAGAGGTGGCCGCCGGAGGTGCCGGTGGGGAGGACATCCGCGCCTGCCTGGACATCCTGCTCAAATGCTCAGAAGACCTGAAGAAATGCACCGACATCATCAAGCAGTGCATCCGACGCAAAGCCGGTGGAGTGCCTCAGGAAGGAGGGGCCAGTCCCGACAGCGTGTACCGGGCCTTGATGACTCGACTGAGCATGTATCTAAAGAGACTACCTTTGGAGCTCGAGGGGGTAGGAGGCAGCGGGCAGGGTGGACAGGGCACACCCGGGAGCGGGCATTGCGATCTGATGGACCTGGTGAACAGTCTCCACTCGGTCCAACAGGCGCCCTTCTCACCGATATTTGGCAGCGAGCAGCCTCCTCGTTATGAGGATGTGGTGCAGTCGCCTCCCAGCACAAAGACGGCGCCTCCTAGCTCCCCATCCATAGCCCTCACCAATGGACTGCAGCATTCGCATCCTCCGTCGTCCGTCACTCAACACGATCTATCTCCCGCTCCTGTCACGAGTTTGCCCTCCAGTCGCTCTCCGTCCCGTCTTCGAATCTCCCCTACCCCACCGTACAGCCACACCCCTCCGGGATCTCCCTTGGAGGCACTGTACATTGAGGAGGAAGATGCAGATATTGGTAAGACGTCAGAACAGCTCACTCAACATGCAACCCACAACAAAAACATATCAAATAAACCCATTTATCTAGCTCAACTAGCCTCTACCGGCACTGTCCACAATCCAACGAGGCCTTCCTCCACCACGCCAGCACACAGGAACGATGACATTGACAAACTGCTCATGGATCTGGAGAATCTTTCTCAGAGTATGAGCAACCCCAGGAGCGCTGAACCCCCACTTCCCGTCAAGACCCGCAAGCAAGGTGGCATCGGCCTGGGAATTGTGTCTCCTGAAGCCCAGACTCAGCTCACAATGCCCCAGATCCAAATCAAAACCCCTGCGAGCCACCTCGCAGCGGACGGCACCGGTTCCAAGGCTCCTCAGGGAGATAACCGCAATGCTCCAGCCGGCGAGGAGCAGGAGGACGGCGCTTTGCTGTTGAGAATCTTGGAAAGCATTGAGAGTTTTGCCCAGGAGCTGGTGGACTCGGGGGCGGGGGGCACCGGGAGCGCTGAGAGGAACAGCGGGAAGGAACGCGAGGTGATGAGGCTCCTGCAAGGCACACTGGCCTCCACCGGTAGGCCTGACACCCCCATTGATAGTACGACTGTAAAAACTGCGCCGGCGGGTTGTCCAGAGGAAACTGTTCCTGCAGTAACCGTTCCGGCCATACCGCCAAAGCTCTCTGCCCGATTAACCTCGACTACACTTGCTTTCACACACAAAAACGCAGCTGGAGACGTATGTACAGCTACGTCTGTGCCTCAACCTAGACCCGAGGCTGCCTCCACATCTACGCCTCCGCCCGCAACACCTGAAGCGACGGACCCCGTTTCAGAAGCGCCTACGGTCCAGCCCAAATCCACCTCCGCACCCGCAAACTTGCCTTCCCTTGCGCATCCCGCCGAGCTGCGGAACGATGCTGCGCCTCAAGTGCCGACGACCGGTTCCAGCCCGCAAGCGGTCGCCGAGAGAGATCCCGCTGTTAGCGGTGGCGACTCTCCGGCTTTGAGAGACACGGGTTCAACCCTGCTCATCCAGCAGACGCCTGAAGTGATCAGGGTGAGCCACCATCTATTTTTTTCTTCACTTCATTCGCCATGTCTGTTTGTTGGAAAATAGAGCAGTCATATCTTTTTGAGAAAAAGTCGTAACCTCACGTGAGAATAGTCTTGTATGTTTGGGAAAATAACGTTCTTGTGATTAAGAACTCTTAATTTAAAATAGTCGTAATATTATGAGAATACATTTGTAATATACGAGATGTTAATAGTCGTAATATTACTGGAATAGCAAAAAGTTTGTGATTTGAAAGTTATCTTAAAATATTTTTTTCAAGGAAACAAGTGATTATGATGAGAGTAAAGTCAATATTACTGGAATAAATGTGTACTATTTCGAGGAAAAAGTGTTTTTTTATATAAGTCCTTATCTCAATAATTTGCATATTTATAAGAAAATCTGTAATCCCAAGTAAGAAATTGTAATATTACATGAATAAAATTTTATGTTTTTGAGGAAAGGGAAGTTGTATATTGTCATCAAAAAAACTAAAGAGAATAAAATCCTGTTTTTCATAGTCGTAATTTTACTAGTTTTAGTTATTTTTTTTTGTAGAGAATAAGATTTGCATATTTCTTAGAAAAAGTTGTATATTTTCACAATTAAAAATGTATAATCTGAAGAGAATCTAGTCAAGTGATTTCAAGAAAAGGAGTTAGCGAAGTTATGAAGGAAAAACTCATATTACTGGAATAAACTTGCAGTATTTCAAAGAAAAAAATCATAGTTTTGAAATAGTGAATAAAGTTATGTTTTTGAAGAATGAAGAAGATATTATAATCAGCGAATAGTCATTTTTGGGAAAAATGAAAAATGTTTTCAGTTGTAAAAAAAAAAAAAAGAATTGAGTTGTTAATTTTCAAAAAACAAAAAGTCAGAAGCTTACAAGAATAAGGTTACAGATTTTAGAGAAAAAAAGTTGGAATTTTACTAAATTAAATTTGTATACTGGCTGGAAAAAAAGACACATTTTCAAATTTTTTCTTTTTTTTTTCTTTTAGGAAAAGTAATGATATGACTAATGTCTGCTATTCTGTGGAAAACAAAGGTGTATATTTTCATTGAGGGTGAAATATAATGGAACTTGTGTCGCACCTTCAACCTGATCAATGTCTTGCATGTCTACCGCAAGTCGGATCTTCGTAAGCGCGCAAATGTTCCTCATTTGCCTTGTAAACATGTCAAGTTTAAACAGCCTGCAGGTTTTTTTTGTTTTGTTTTTTTTTTGTAATTGCTCTGCTACAACAGGATCGTGGACGATTGATAGTTGATGAATAGCGTTAATTAGCTGCGGCGACGTGCCCGTGCAGCCTTGTCCGCTCTTCGACTCACTGAACAGAACGAGTGTGTGCGGTAGCTCGAAATACATTTGATTTGGTTTCAACGTTATTTTATTTATTTGAAAAATCTGTTTACTGCGCTGTGCCACCTCGTGTCCTGTTGCTCTGAAAAGCGCCGACTTTTGTTTAGGTTGCCATGGTTACTGACAGCCAGAACTCAACAACAACACCGATAACGGCGTACACTTATGAAATAAAACGACAATTTCAATACACGCACAAGACCGTGTTCGATATGTAGTAAATATAAATGTCAACAATTTTAGGGGAGAATGGCTAAATGAATGCAACAAACATTACAGCGGTTTTCCTCATGTAAATACTCAATATGTGCCCCCCCCACCCCCCCCCCCCCATACTTTGCCCAGCAAAATGTGCCACGTGAGTGACCGGCGACCACTCCAGGGCGCGTCCCCCGTGTCCCTCGTTCACCTCCAGCCGAGGAGTCGGCCTCCGGCGACCCGCCACTTGGGCCCTGCGATTGGCCCGCCGTGTTACCGTATTTTGGGCGCGTTGAGTAACCCTTGTTGCCGTGTGGCAGGCGACCCAATAGGACGTGCTTGTTGTGGGGGGGGGGGGGGGTCTGTTGGCACCACAAGTGTTAACTGTATGGTTGGCCTCCTCCACTGGCAGGCCGAGGTGTGTCTGTGTGTGTGTGGGGGGGGCTAAATCTGTCCGCATCCCCCGTACTATGGCATCCCGCTAACAGACTCGCTGTCGCCACTATGCAAATGGAACTGCCTGTGCGTTTTTTTTCTTCTTCTTCGACTTTTGTTGCCCCCGCGTATGTAGGGTTTAAATCAAATCCAACTTCTCCAAAGTGCCGCCCTTGGATCATGTCAGGAAAGCGACCTTGCGCTCCCGTAGATCACGGTCGGATTTGAGAATGGCTTTCCCTGACACCCGACACCAACCGTGGGAATTATACGAATATTCCTCTCGCGCATTAAAGTGTCTGTCGAGCCGCAAACAAGGCTCTGACGGAATGCCCCCCCCCCCCCCACCCCCCCCACCCTCGTTCTCTTAATAGGCCGCCTTTGAACCGCTCGGGACTAAAAGGCTGCCGTGGCGTCGCGGGCCTCGCTTAGCTCCGCCGGTCGAACGTGTGGCGCAAAATTCTAGGCAGGATCGTCTGGCGGCCCAACTTGGCGGGAGATCGTAAGCGGAGTCGTGGAAATCGGCGCCGCAATGTGTCCGTGTTTCACATTGAGGGTGGGGGGGGGACTTTTAACGGCACGGCGGTTCACATAGCTGATTTAAGTGCAGCCCTGTCGGCTGTGATCCTGAAGCGGAAAATGGACGCGCGGGTGGCGTAGATCCAAATTTAAGATCGTATATCGTGGCGCCTGTACATTTCAACGCGGCCGATGGCGACGGCCCGTACGACGAGATGGCGCCTCAGCTGACACTCTGACTGTTCCATTAAGACCACTGCTTTTAAAAAAAAATGTTTTGGTATGATCCATTTTAACAAAAGCAAAATGGTGAGATGGTATACAAAATGTTCCCGCTACTGTGTACATTGTTTCATTCCATTGGAAACATTTAAATGTGCACATTTTATATTAAATAAGATTTTTTTTTTTTTTGGGGTGAGTATAATTATTATTAATAATAATCATATATCTATCTATAGAGATGCATTAATATAGGCATGCATGTAGGTATTTGGAAAAATAAATTCATTAAATAAAAATACATATTTATTGTTACAGGTACTAATAATGTCAATAATGTAGCCTGTAAAGTTACATCTAGATAAATCTAAATATACATATTTTTAGCAATTATTATGCTAATGATAAAAATAATAAGAATAATACAGGATACCTATCTAGCTAGGGGAATATATGAACATTTTAAAAAAATGCATAAAAAGTATGTTTTGAGATTTTCTTTTTGCTAATAATAACATATCTCTCTATATAGACATAAAACACACATTCATATACACGTATAAAGGAATATAGCAAATACATATTCCAACAAATGCATAAAATATATGTATTTATTATTGATAATTGTCAAATAATCGACACGATCTACTATGTGTGCATTTCTTAAATGTGTGGTTATTTGTTACTCTGCAAAAACAAAGTACAGTTTTGTATAGCTAAATATGTGTATGAACTTTAAAAAAAAAAAAAACATACATAAATTAGATTTAAAAAACCGTATTAGTAATTAGTAATCCATTAAGTTCAAAACCACACAAGATAATGACAGACAGATTTCAAAGTGGGCAAAAAATAAAATAAATAGACAAACGCTGCATCGGCTAATTAATAAAACGAGACAGCAAATGTCTGTCATTGACAGTGAGCTGAAAGGCATTTGACCATTTTCCAGCTTTTTTTATTATTTTTTTGATTCCCCCCCCCAATCCGTGTGTTTTATCCAGCCAGTCAACTGTTGACAGCTCAGAGAAAAGCCTGCTGCGTTCTGGCACAAAGGATTTTCTGGGGGGGAAGGGGATGAAAGGGGAGCTTAGGAAAAGTATGCAGATATGAAGGTAATAACTGTTTGTCAGAGACGACACGAGGAGAGGATTTGCACAGAAACACTTTATACACAGTGAGGGCCAAGTTGAGGGGGATAAAAAGCAGGCGGGGATATTAACGGGTGGGGTTGACGTAGTTTGGGAGGGGGGCGGGGGGGGGCTTTGCAGCACAGTACAATTGTTGAGTCTGCTTGGCTGGAGAATGACATCACTCCTTCTACAGGAAATAAGGTCACAGCAGGAACGCATGCCAAGTGGGGGAAGACTAAACGTGCAAGGAATAGTGTGTGTGTGTGTGTGTGTACTTTTTTGTCTTCTTCTGTGGTCTAACAAAAACAATTTAATATTCATTAAGCTACATTCAATTAAATTACAGTAAATCCTGAATCCATACCAAAATGTTATGACTATTTCATTTTATATTTATTTATTTATTTTGGGTGGGGGGGGGAGCTTTGGAACAAACTTTCCTGCCGACGACAAAGTGTGTGGGAGGGTGGGGGGGGGGATGACCTCCTGCCTCCTGCCTCCTGCCTCTTTTCCAATGTGGGTCGCACTAGCCAAAGTTGAGCTGAAACAAACGCTTGGCAGTATTGGAAGCCATCAAGCCGCTGACGTCATCGCCCGGCCCGCCGCTCCCAGTGCAGGCTGGGACGTCCTCCAAACTGCTGTTCCCACTTGAGCGTCAACCTTTTGAATTTTTTTTTTGTAAAGCGAGTCACCTTTTCATCTGGAAGCTTTTAACTCGGCTGGAGGCTGCGTCACCACGGCGACCACCAAAACATGTTTTGGTGCATCGGAGGTGGGAGGGAGGCTACGCGGGACTCCCCCGCGCCACAACGATAGCCGGACGGTGGGACTCCCTCCCAGGAGCTCGCAGGCAGGGTATTTTTGGGAAAGGCGGGACACCGGGCCATTTTTTTCCACTTTTTCTTTTTTACGGCGGAATATGCATGAGAACAAAAGTTGTGACTCTACAACAAACAAACACATTTGGCCTGATCTCCATTCAGGTGTCCTTTTCATTGTGTTACCGTCAGTCTCAATCAGGGAATTGCTAGCCATATATGGTCAATTATATATCATTTTTAAAAAATATATACAAATATTTATTATATTTAGTCATATACAAATAAAATAAATGCAAATCAAATATATATATTTTTTTAAACAAGTCAGTAAAATAGTTATGAAAATAAATATATATTTATGCAAATATATTGTTTGAAATAATGCAAATATTACCTAAAATTTTGTTAAATCCATAAACAATCCAGTTAAAAAAAAATAAGGTGCACCATTATTGATCATATTCTTCGCCTAATCGCAGGTGCCTAAGTCATATTTGAACGTTTTTCGAAAATAAGCAAAAAGTACATTTTTAAACAAGCACGTTTTTTAAATTGAAAGAATTAAATAATGAATAGTCATAATAATGTGCCTCATTGTAATGCTTTAAAACTGGGATTTATTTCTTTTAGCATTTTTTTTTAAGGTATGTTTTGTTGTCAGTAAAAACAAAGTTAGAAAAATAATTACTTTTATGTGTATTTACTATTTTAATGGTCGTATTATTAATAATGCTCATTCTTATAATGCACTTTTTTCATGTGACTTATTCTATTGAAATATAATTTCATTGACTGGAACCCTTCAAAACATGAACCAAGTTGTTGAGGGTGACCACAAAGGGTTCTCCTGTACTGTATTGGTCCTTTGTAGGTACCAAGTAGTCATCTGCTGCCCTCTGGTGGGCTTTTGAAAATTTGTGGAACTGATCTTTAGCGCTATCTAGTGGCAGATGTGCTAATGAACACCCACCAGTAACTGATCTTTTGTTTAAAAAAAATAAATAAAGTCAAATAAAAAATCATGTGTTGCTGATATGATCTAAAATACAATAGTTTCCATGGAAAGTTTTGAGGATTTAAAGAAAACAAAGCATTAAGAAAATATACGTAAAGCACTTTCTACTTCAATGTGATTTTTTTTTTTTTTTCAAAACTGTACAAAGGTCCAACAAAATATGAATGTTGAATAAAATAATATACAATATTGTTCTACTTTTAAAACATTACATTTACCAGTTAGACAAAGATATGCAACAGAAAGCATGTAATCGCCCCCAATTTTAATTGCAGTACGAATTATCCCATTTCACATTTGGATACATATTTTTTTTTTTTGTGTGCAAAAAATGAAATATGAAATTTGAAATGAATATTGCCTTTCCTTAAAGACCAGTTAGGCAGCGATCCAATAAAAAGCATGTAATCCCGCCCTTACATGCTTTTTATTGGATCTAAATCCTGCTATTCTATAATTTTTATTTATTTATTATTATTATTTTTTAGTTATCAATAAGTTTGAAGTTAAAGCAAGAGTCCTATTATTTTAAAAAAAGTTTACAGACAAGTCGATTAAGTTTCTGGAACGTTCCTGATGGATGCACAATTTGCAGAGCTTTCAGTTTGGTTTTGTTTGTTTGTTGTCTTATATCAAAGCAAGAACTTTCTTTATTTTGACTCTTCCCTGCTATCAATATTTCAAGCTAAAGTCAAATCGTAGCTAACGTTCCAGGTTGATGTAACGCACACTGCCAATGATCGTGAACTGCAAACAGCAGCTTTGGTTGAACTTGTCTGAACTTTGAGGGCATATTAAAAATTTCCAGTCGAGACCTTAATCCAGACTGTGGAAAATGTTTGCTTGCTGACTCGCTGGCAACAACCTCAACCAACTTCTTTGATGACTTTAGCGTTTCCTGAGCGTGATTCCGGTCCGTTTGCGCCAAAGTCTGAAGAAACTATCAGTCTGTCCTCCGTCTCCCCAACGGGCCCGTCCGTCTTTGCTCTGGCTGGATCTCTTTAAAGCCAAACAAAACGTGTATTCTTATTATAATTGAACTGCGAAAACAATCATTTTGACTTTGAATCACTTCTTTTATCTGCTAATGTTACGGTTGATGTCATTGTTTTCAAATGATTAATCGCAAAATTCACTGATAGCGATAGCTGTACAAAAGTTGGACACTTTCATTCTAATATGCCACCGCCACCTTGTGGTTATAAAAGAAGATATCGCCTACACTTTCATTCCAATATGACAGGGGTACGTATGACTGTATATATGTACAGTTGTGCTCTAAGTTTACATACGCTGGCAGAATTTGTGAAATGTTTTTTTTTTTTTTTTTTTTTTTTTTTTTTTTTTTTTTTTTTATATAAATATGACTGACTGATGACTGAACAACAACCATAAAGAAATTAATGATGGTTATGTTTTGTTGAATTAAATGACCGTTTATTTTGAATCCCATTCAAATAAAATTAAATGTTTCCCCTGGTCCTTTATGTTTTCTTGAAAGAATTTTACCCATCTTACAATTTCTGCCTGGATAATCAAACGTATAAGCACAACTGTGTGTTTTCTCATTTGCTAAATAAAAGTAGGGCTGTGAATTTAAAAATAATACCAAGTTAAAAAAAAAAGTATTACGTGTTCAAATAAAGTGCTTAACTTCAGAATAATTATTTGGGGGGGGAAATATATATATATATATATATATATATATATATATATATATATATATATATAATTAATTGATCATATGGGTAGAGGCAAAATCATGCATTGTAAAAATGCATTATACATAGGTAGAAGGGTTTTCCAGAATTTTGAGGTCAACTTTGCGGGAGCGTATTATACATGGGTGAGCATTATACACGAGAAATTACGGTAACCTATTTTAAAAAAAAAAATTATTTTTTTTAAAGATTTGAGAAATGACCAAAGCTGTTCTGTTTCCTAAATGCGGTTCAAATGGACACATTGCCATTGATTTAGTCTATGTGTGTGAAATCTGCCTAGCGCCCCCAAACAGAAATAAACATGCGATGGGGTTGCTATGCGCACGCTGATAATTTTATACACAGCCGCCAGCCAGTAGTTGCTCCTAGCAGGTGTTTTAGGAAGTGGCTTTGCTCACACTTCTCTCTGCCAGAAGCAGTTTCTTGGGAAGCGGCGTGGCCGCGCACGTATTCGGCTTGCAGGGCAGCTGATGGCCGCCGCCTTTCAAGCGCTTATTTTCCCGTCATGCGTTCATTGGGAGGACTTGCCTATTGCCGTATTGCGGCAGGAAAAGTTCAGAAGCGCTCTGCAAAAGACACTGTTGTCTTCATTCGCCTCTCGTTCTTCTGTGACTAAAATCCGATTTCTGAATTGATCTTTTCCCCTTCGCTTTTAGGAAGAAGCAAGCAACAATGGCATCATAGCATGAGCTTGTTTTTATATGACACAATGTAACATTCTGGGTTTTTTTTACTTCTGGAATTTCTCGTGTATAATACGTAATAGAGTATAATGCGCAAAGAAAAGCAAAACTTGATTTGAATATCATCATTTGATTTCTCTTTAAAATAATTTTTGGGTGAATGACCTCGAGTCTTTGTTGCTGCATCTGCTAGATAATAAAATGTCTATTTTATTAACTTGTCATCAATTAGAAAAAAAATCCAAAACTAAAAAATGTCTGATCAGTATTGTTTTGTATCAATAAATAATTTTATTTTTTCATGTGATACATAAAACTACTGTTGGAATCAGACAAAAACGGTGATTGTTGGAAACCCCGCCATATATTTTTATTCATATATATAAAAAAATAAATAAACACGTCTCAGTCTATTTATTATAATGTCAGTATAGTAGTAACGTGTGCAGCATTTCGACAAATCCATTTTAATCACAGGCGACTCGACGTAACATTCTCTTTGCATGGCGCTCGTTTGTTGATGGTCACAAGATACAGTGATTAATGTTTCCTCTTGCAGCACATCGGGAAAAGTGTGTGTGTGTGTTTGTGTGTCTGTGTGTGTGTGTGTGTGTGTGTGGGGGGGGGGGGGGTTGGAATGCGACCTTGGTTTGAGTAGAGTGGAGTTGTTCCCAAAAATTCAGCAGGGCTGCGCTCAGCGGAGTTACCCGGGAAGAAAAAAAAAAAACTTTGCTTATGTATATGGAAAAAGTCACTAGCACACCTAATAAATATATTTAATAATAAAAATATGCAAGAAACCAAAATCATTAAGTCGTTTTTTTGCGACACCAAATGCTTGCCGAGCTGTTTCTGTATGTGTAAATGATGACCAATACCACTAGGGGGCGGCAGATTCTCCACTGAGACCACGTGAGACAACAACAACAACAAAAAAAGGTGTTTCTTCCACCAGCAGATTGTGAGAAGTTTGCTTTCCTTGTGGAATGTGCGCACAGCTGCAGTGCAGACGTTTGCTCGTTTTGTACACGCGTCGGCCACTTCATTAGGTACAGCTGCACTATGAGATGACATCCAAATCAAAGAATTTTTTTTTTCTTTAAAAAAAACAAAAACAAAAAAAAAGTGTCTTTACAAAAGATAATTGTCAGACATTGATATTGTTAAATGAATACCTCTCTGACCTTCTCAATCAAAACTGAGCATTACTATATTTATAGTCAGTAATATACATTATTGTATATAATGAATGAATGTTTGTAGTCAAGTAGAAATGATGACTAAACTAAATATGAATCTGTATGAATAATTAATTTCAAATATAACATTACATTACATTCCAGTATACAGTAATGATGTTTATATATTTGTATATGTAATTTATTGTTCGACTTCTATTACATATTACAGAATTGGCAATTGAGTAATTAAAAAAAATAAATAAAATTATCTACTCGTCACTGACTTACCTAAAAATTGTATTAATCATTTAACTTACTAATTGTGTGGTGTGCATCACTTTTTTTTTTTTTTTACACCAGTGTTTATGTTATGAAATTGAAATGAGTAAAATTGTATTTAAATTTAATCTGCACCTTCCCACCCTGAAAGGGCACTATTTAGAATTTTAGATTTTTTTAAAGTAAATTATTTTTTAAAATATTGGTATGATGAAAATATCTAATGACAAGAATCTATTGTCGCCATTTTTTCCCCCATTTTGAACTAGCATATTATGCAATAAAACATTCTGTATATCTTCCATGCGCTATATCTGCACTTTAAGAAAAAAAAAATCAGGGCCATCAAATACTTTAAAAAAAAAAAAAAAAAAAAAAAAAAAATTATTTATGTATTTATTTATTTTAATGGCCTGTCCCCACAAACAAACTATAGATCATACAGTCCAATATATATCAAATGACTATTTTCATTATTTTCCCAGAAAGTGCTTGTACAGTAAATGTGTCAAAATGCAACACGAAATATGTTCAAGTTGCGGCAACAGGTGACAAACTTCCTGGAACTTTACCGAAAGGTCAATCGCTGATTCCTCGCGCTGTCCCAAAATGACCTCTTTGGAAATATTTCCTCTCTGCCGGCCCCGCCTACTCACACGCCCACTCACATGGAAGCGGCCTTTACTGGGCGGGGTGTGTGCACCCCCCCCCCCCCCCCGCCCCCCCTCAGCCGGTAAACTGTGTATGTGCGTGTTGCCCGACTCCGGCGTGGCTCATGTTTCTCGGTGCGCTTGGTTCCGAGCCCAGCTTGTGGAGCGGCAGGCACCAGAGCGACTGCGTGAGGGGGGACACCGCAGGGTTTGCTTAACCCCCCCCACCCCCGATGGTGGACCATGCTCGGGTGGTCTTCATGCGTAGAAACTTTGCATTCTGGATTACTACAACATAGTCTGCAGACGAAAGTTCTGGGCTGATTTCAGGAGCTTTAGTCAGATATCGAAGTGGACGTTGGCGGGCGGGGGCGTTTTTGCGTGTGGAGATCCCCGACCATGATGATCAAGGAGACGTCGTTGCGCCGGGACCCCGACCTGAGGGGCGAGCTGGCATTTCTGGCGCGGGGATGTGACTTTGTCCTGCCGTCGCGCTTCAAGAAAAGACTCAAGTCTTTTCAGCAGCAACAGCAACAACAGCAGCAGGTCAGTTTGCGCAACCGGCAGCTAAGGACAAGCTGCAAGATGGCAGCACAAAAAAACAAAATCTATCAAGTGTGTTGCATTTGCACAGCTTTTCTCTCATAGGACATGTCGGGAATGACAAACTGTTCTGAGGCAGATACCAGCAGGGTATTAATAGATGGGAGGTGCAGGAATAGAGTAATAGAATGAATGTGGAGGGTAAGGGGCCCCCGAGGAGCGTGTATGTGGGGAGGGGGGGGTTCGCTACAGCTGTCAGGCTCAATATGCAAGATGGCGTCCGGGAGGAAGTTTTGCATGCTAAAAACTTCCTGTGTTGTTGTTGTTTCGGGTGTGAAGTGGAGGAGGCAGGTTTTGCAGGCCTTAAAGTACGATACTATTTGCTCCGTTGAGTGGCAGTTAATAAGCTCAGTCATCTGTATTTGTAAGCGGCATTTTGTGAGATGAGTTTGAAATGATATTCAAGGGTTTGGGGATCATAGTTTGTGGGTTGTTTATGGTTTGTCAAACGCTTTTTTGTTGCGGGCTACATCGTGGTTACGGTTTCCCTCTGAGGGCCGTTATGACTGAGAAACTACGTAAATGTCAAATCTCATTACATCACTACAAATTGGATAACTAGTATTGAAATCAGTCAAGCATAGTAGTTTGTTCAACTATTGATCAAGGTCCTATAAGGAAGGAACACAACGGAACTAAGTTACACAACAAGAGCGATCCAATTTTCCCATGACATCATCCTCCCGGTTTCACTTCAGGTCCAGTCCAAAGCGGAGAAGAAACCCGGCACGCCGCCGCCGGCCCCTGTCCAGGCGTCCACCGTCCCGCATGCCCCCTCGCAGCGCTCGCCCAGCCCGCCCCCGGCGGCGCCGGTGATCGTCACCCCTTCTCCTCCTCCTCCTCCTGCCATCAACATTCCCAGGTTCTACTACCCGCGTGGGCTTCCTGCCGCGGGCCCACCGGCCAAGCGCGACGCCGCCATCGCCGCCATCGAAGCGGCCTTCGCTGAGTTTGAGGAGGAGAAGGCCGACATTTACGAGATGAGCAAGGTCGCTAAGGTAACGTATCAGTCTTGTATAATGTAGGGCTGTCACCATCCAATCTTTTTAGAATCGATTATCTTTATCTTATTGAGTAATCAAGTAATTGCCCCCAGACTCCCCCCCCCCCCCCTCCCCCAAACAAAAATGTATTTTATTAAATTTTTTACTACTAACATTCAATATATTCTCACTTAAACTGCATATGTTGGTGGTATGGTATAAATTCATCGAACGGAATTTGAGACCGCAAAATCAGCCAATGCTAAACGGTTAGCAATCGCGATTAGCATTGGCGTGCTGGCTAAGACCTTTGTAGGTAAAAAAAACAAACAAAAACAAAAACAACGGTAACTACTATTCAGCTCACTCATACATCATCTCATATGTACTTTACATGTCACTCCTCTGTAATTATTGGCAATGTTTTCACTGGCCCAACACTGCGTGCGTCTGTAATAAATGTCCGTGTGAAACTTGGCGCAAACACGTTTCCGGCTGAGCTTTTTTTTTTTTTTTTTTTTTTTTTTTTTTTTTTTGGTCCGGCGGTGCTTCAAGCAGAAATTTTGCGTCAACCTATATTTAAAGTCGATTTAGCCCAGTTGGTCAATTCTATTTTTTTTTTTTTTTTTTTCTCCCCCCAGCCCTAGTATAAAGTACAGTGGATATAAAAAGTCTACACACCCCTGTAGAAATCAGGCCAAAAACAGGCCATGGTAAATTATGTAAAAAAATTTGGACCTATTACCGCTACAAATTAATTGTGGGGGGAGGGCATTTTCAAGTAATCCTCCTAGAACATCTGAGCTTTCAGGGTTAATCAAAGACGCTTTAAATGGTGGAAACAAACTGGGATTCGAAAAATGGTTTAGTGCAATAGTGTGCCAAGTCCATACATCCGTCAAATCTATCTATATTCCACAAAAGATGCTAAATAGCATTCACTCATACTAACATGCAGATACAGTGGCACCCAAGCTGCAGCACTATTTCCTTTGAGTCTTCTCTCAAGTCTCTGAAGCCCACTTTCTGGGATATTTGTGCTCCGTTTCGTTCATTCCATGTCTGTCCATGATTTGTTTTGCCGCTCAACTGCAGGCGTGCGAGTGTCCGCTCTACTGGAAAGCAGCCATGTTCTACGGGGCCGGCGGCGACAGGACGGGCTTCGTCTCGGTTCACGCCTTCATCGCCACCTGGAGGAAGTAAGTTTCGTTTGGATCGAAGTCGCGCCACGACGACGTAAATGTTCAACGACTCGTCGCTCCTGCAGGTTGCTGCACAGTTGCCACGACGACGCCTCAAGGTTTATTAACCTGCTGGCCAAACCCGGCTGTCAATACCTGGAGCAGGAGGATTTCATTCCTCTTCTGCAGGTAACTGGCACGGTTATTTTGTTCTGCTTATTTTGTTACATTTTAATTGTATTCCATCATTTCGATTTTATTTTATACATTTTAAATTATTGTAAGCATTTTTATTTGATTTGATACTGTTTAGTTTTTATTTTATTTATAAATCTTTATTTTATAACTTGCGTCATTTTATTTATTTAGCATACTACTATATATTGCATGCATCTACATGACCTGATTTTATACATTTATATTTTATAACATTTTACTTCATACTGTTTGAGTTTACTATGTTTTATTTTGTGAATTCTTTTTACATTATTTTATTTTACGTATTTCATTTATGATGACATTTTTATTTTATTATTTTATGTTCCATACATTTTAATTTGTCATGCCTTTTTATGTTATACATTTTTTTTATACAATACAATTTGGTCTGGTACATTTATTTTAGATTTTATGAATCATTTTGTAATTGATGAATATTTGTATTTAAAATATTTAGATTTCAGATTTTATCTTTTTTTTTTTTAGTGTATATTTTTACATTTACATTACATTACATATTTTTACATTTTAACATATTTGTTTGGTAATTTTTCAAATTGTTCACAAATGTAATTATAGGACATTTTAAATTTACTCGGAGTCTTAGTCGTAGTACTTTGATACATTACAAAGTACTACGACTATTTTGTAGGAAATGGACAAACATTTATTGTTTTTGTTTGATACATATTTTCGGGTCTAGGTTTGATGACTGCGCAGCGTTGTGTTCATTAAATTCTACGATGCCAGTGTAGATGTTTCACATTCTAAAAAAATCCGTTGACAAGATGTGTTGATTACGTCATCAAATACGTCAAAAGTGACAAATCGGATATTGAATCCTCCTTTAGTCAAAAGAAAACTGTTTGTCCTGTTTGTTTAGGACATCGTGGACACGCACCCTGGACTTACGTTTCTGAAGGATGCGCCTGAGTTTCATTCCCGCTACATCACAACGGTAATTTTAAAAAGTCAATTAGATATCAAAATAAAGAATATACATTCATTTGTATGTGTATAATGTGCAAATACGGCATGAAATACATTCACGAAAACCCCAAAGGCCTGTACAGCCTCGAATGCAGCAAATTCTATTTTTATAATGTCTTATTAAATAAAAATCAGGAACTGTATAAACGTTAGTTTTTACATTTTGTTAGTTGACCGTTTGCTCACTCATTCAAATATTTTTTTATTTTTAAAATACTTATTGTATTTTAAAAATGTACAAATAAAAAATACAATTTAAATATGTATAAAAACAATATATTTATATTTAATTTGAAAATACTTTTAAATTGTTAACTCCCAAATGATCATGTCTGTATTAAATGACTTTTACTTTTTGTTTACTAATATTATGTGTTATTTTATTCTACATTTATTATTGCTGACACATTGTCCCACATTGGTCCTACTGATATTTCCACTGATTTCAAACGGGAAAGATGATTTGCGATACGTGCACGCGTTTTAAATTGCAAGCGTGGCCGTGGAACAAATTAAACCTGTATCTCCAAGGGACCATTACGAAACAATTTTCATTCATTTGAGTCTCCTTCGAGGTCTCTCAGCCGAGTGGTGGGGCGGCGCCCTAGCTCCCTCTATTGACCAACCAGCGGTGCTTTCTGGAGGTCAATAAAGGACTGCCCCCTTTATGTCAAAATTGGAACTAACCATTGATATTATTCATCTGGTATTCATCTGTAAAATAGGCCTTCTCTCTAGTCATTCCTGCACTTAATTTAAAACTCAGTGCCTCTAATACGCCTCCATGTGTGTCCGGCTATCCTCTTAATCCACCGCCACAGCGTTCGCGACTGTCGTCATTGTGATGGAGTTAGCCCACTCCTGTTCTCAGTGGCTCCTATATGGACGTAACAAACATTGCCGTTCGTCCAGCAGGTCATCCAGCGGATATTCTACGTGGTGAACCGCTCGTGGACGGGCCGCATGTCCATGACGGAGCTGCGGCGCAGCAACTTCCTGCAGACGCTGGCGCTGCTGGAGGAGGAGGACGACATCAACCAGATCACGGACTACTTCTCCTACGAGCACTTCTACGTCATCTACTGCAAGTTCTGGGAGCTGGACGGCGACCACGACCTCTACATCGACCACAAGGACCTGGCCCGCTACAACGACCACGGTGAGGAGACGTTTTGACCGTGGGAAAATCATGGCAGGCCGAAGCATCGGTCATAAAACTTTTAACTGTACAGGTAATGTTTTAAGTAACATTTCAACATGATCATGTTATTGCAAAACATTTTTCTGATATTGTACTTTATTTGTATTCCACAGTTTTAAAATATGTATTTTTTTTTCAACTTCACTTTTTGGCTAATTGGATTTTTACTGATTTTCACTTCTTTTTTTTTTTTTAACTTAAACTTTTAACCATATGTGATTCTTCACAATTTTTCAAAATTCATTTGATTTTCATGAATTTTTTGTTATCTCACCAAATCTTCCAGATTTGTTTTGTAAATTGTTACTTTTTCATGAATTATATTGTCACAATATTTAAAAATTAGCCTTATTTTCCCAACTTTTTTGTGTGCAAAAATTGGCTTCATTTTCCAGAGTTTTTACTTTTTTAGCAAGCTTGATTTTCCTAATTTTCTCGCAAATGTATTAGTTGTGGCATTTTGCATACTTTTTAGCATTTTCATGATTTTTTTTTTTTTTTTTTTACTTTTTTCCCGAATGAAATTTTCAAAAATATTCCAGAATTATTTTCTAAACAGTTCTCCATTTTTGCAACGTTTTGCTTTTTTCCCATTAATTAGATATACAAATTTTTAAAAAATTAGCTTTATTCTCCCAACTTTTTACTTTGTAGCTAATTTGTTTTTCCCATTTTTTTCCACAAATTTAGTTGTTCTGTTTTGCACGAATGCAATAACATTTATGTCTTTTTACTTTCTTTTCTTTAAACCAAGGATTTTTTTTTTTAATCCATATATTTTTGCCCAAAGGTTTTTTTCCATGAAGTTGAATTTCATGATTTTTCAAAATAACCTTTATTTTACTGACTTTTTGGGGCACAAATGTGCTTTATTTTCCAGACTTTTTACATTTTAGCAAATTTATTTCACTGCCATTTTGCGCAATATCTTTTAAGATAGATTAATGACTTTTTCCTTTCTTTTTTTATAAATATAATTTCACAATTTTTTTCAACGATGAGCAATTTTCCAAATACTTTTGCTCAATATTTTCTCTTTTTAAAAAAAAAAAATAAAATAAATAAATAAAAAAATAAAAAAAATTTTGGGGCAAATTTGTCTAACATTCTGCACCTATTTTTATCTTGCCTGCTCCACTGCCATCATGACATCAGCCCAGCCAGAGCCCAGACCTGTACTCCATAATTTGACACGACAAAGCCTTATTACAGCGAAGGAAATCAAATTCTGTGATTCTTTTTGTAAATCCAGCTAACCAGTAAAAATGTGTATACCTTTATTTACTTGCGCCATGGTCTCCTCCTCTTCAGCGTCCTCCAACAGAATCATCGAGCGGTTGTTTTCGGGCGCCGTGACACGGTAAGCGCTAAAAACGCAAGCGGGCGCAGGTGAGCCCGATCGCTATGACGACGGAGGGAAAATGGCAGCTGTGTGTGATTTTTGGTGGCCAGGGGCAACGCAGTGCAGAGGGAAGGTCGCATGAGCTACGCTGAGTTTGTCTGGTTTCTCATATCTGAAGAGGACAAGAAAAATCCCACTAGGTGAGAAATAAAATGTCATTTTTGAAGGTTTTTTTATACTTTAAAAAACTTTTTATTAAACTATAAAATATTATATATTTAAATAAATGTTTCGGTTTTTTGCAGTTGTGAGTAATATCCCAACTTTTTACAAAAAAAAAAAAATTTCAGAGGTTTGACTTTCTTGAGAATATGATTTTTCCCGATTTTTTCACAAATGTATTAGGTTTTGTTTTCTGGCTTCATGCATACATTTTATACACTTTCCAGAGTTCACAAATTTCATTTTCCTTATTTTCATTTTTTTTGGAACAAATGTGATCTTTCTGACTTTTTTGCACCAATTTTCCAAGCAATACATGAAAAGTCCAATTTTCTCAATTTCATTTTTGCAAAATTGCGATTCATCCTAACTTTTTAGAAAACTTATTTTTTCCCATCTTTACAATTCGATTTTCCCCAATTTCTTTTCGTGCAAAATTGTGATTCATAACCGTTTAACGTTTTACAAAAATCATTTTTTTTTTTTTTTTTTTTTTTTTTTTTTAAGACTTTTCCCCACAAAGATCTTACTTTTAAATCTTTCTCCAAGTTTGATTAACAAAATAATTTTTTTCCCCCTGATTTATTTACATTTTGGGGGAATTTTATCCCCCCAAATTTTCTGCTACATTTATTCTTCTGACCGTTTGTACAAATTAGATTTGCGTTCCCATTTGTTCATTCTCTTTTCTTTCAAGCCCGTAAATATGTATCGTTTTGTATTTCCGATCTTACAAATGATCCCAAAATGATCTTGAAAAACGCCGACGCGGCAAAGTCGGGCTTAAGCCGAGCTGTAACCTTTGCCCCCCCCCCGCCCAGTATCGAGTACTGGTTCCGCTGCATGGACGTGGACGGCGACGGCGTGCTGTCCATGTTCGAGTTGGAGTTTTTCTACGAGGAGCAGTGCGAGCGCATGGAGCGGATGGGCATCGAACCGCTGCCCTTCCAAGACTTGCTGTGCCAAATGCTCGACTTGGTCAAACCGGAGAGTCCAGGTGAAGCGCCGACCCGGGCGCGTTCCTCCGGCCGCGCCCGCTTCACTTTAACACGCCGCGCGTTATCTCGCAGGCAAAATAACGCTGGGTGACCTGAAACGTTGCCGCATGGCTCACATCTTCTTCGACACCTTCTTCAACCTGGAGAAATATTTGGACCACGAACAGAGGGACCCCTTTGCTATGCAGAAGGTGAGCACGAAACTCGGGACGGACGCAAGTCCCTTAAATGTATCACAAATTGGACACGAAGTGACAAAAGGTCCCCACGAGGTTAGAACAAACGAACAAGCCTTTTATTTGTCCCGCAGTGTTTTCACAGCGGCAAATTCCCATTTGCAATTCAGCCCGCGAAGCCCGTTTGACTCAGCGACTTGAAATTTAGTAGCCGTGTCTCTCATGAGTGGACCCGCACAAAAAAAACGACACAGGAAGTCAGCCATTTTGCTTCGAAGCCACCCCTTTAGGCTCATTTGGGCCATTTGCAGCAGCCGTTGTAAGACAAACTTGCCCGAGAGAGTTTGTCCGATTTACTACCGACTTTGAACCGTGCGCACGAGACAGACAGACGGGGATAAACTTCAAAACGTTGTTTTTGTCATTTGTGTGCGGGCGGAGCGTGACAGCGAAGTTTGGCGGCAGAATATTCCAATACCGCTCGCAGTTGTTTGGAGGTCACTCTCCTTCCGCGTTCTTCCTCTGGTTCTCGCGAACAGTCCTCCGACGGCGCTCTATTCGCGTGTTAAAACTCACGTGGCCCCCGCAGGACCTCGGCGGCGACGGTCCCGACCCGTCCGACTGGGATAAATACGCCTCGGAGGAGTACGAGATTCTGGTGGCGGAGGAGACCGCCAACGAACAGATACACGAAGGGTACCAAAAAAAAATTTTCTTTTTTTTTGGTTGTTCTTTGACGGGGTTTGCTAAGCGTGCTAAAATGCGATTGCAGGTCATTTGAGGACGACTACGACGTGGACGATCTCCAGGTCCCGGCCGACATCGGGAATAAGATGGAAACGCTGGTCATTTCCGATCTGTCGGCGTGAGGAAAAAGTGGATTGCCTTTTTAAACATTTTCGGATTGGATGCGCCCAACAGAAAAGGACATAAAAGAGGAAAAGGACATCTGTTATGTAAATGATGACTTTTTGTTTGTTTGTTTGTTGTTGTTTTGTTTTTTTGTGTATACAGACGAATGTTGACGTGTGCGCGTGCGTGGGTGGACATGCATCTCGCGCGCACACAACAAAGCGGATGAGTGAGGCTTTGTTCGATAAGCTCTTAAAGGAACACACTACACTAAAGAAAGCGGAAAGTTTTTTGAGTTTTTTGAGGTTTTTTTTTTCGGATCAAACGTTTTGACAATCATGCGCTAAGACAATCACATGACACAGAAGAGAATGGTTGTGCAAATATTGCTGTTAAAAAAATCTTTTTCCCCAAAATTTGAGAAAAAAATCTGCACCTGGGAAAACATTTTTGAACTTTTTCTTTGAGAAAAATGCCTCGTCGTGAGAAAAAAAATGGCAAAAAGGATGGCAATCCATCTTGTGAAAAGTTATGACAAATATTTCCTTTCCCCCTAAAAAAAATTCAAGAAAAATCTCGTCTGCATTTTTTTCCATTTTGCAAAAACGAGAAAAATCTCACTTTTTTAAAAATTTTATTTAAAAGCAAAAAATGACTGTGGCCGTGCAAACATTTGTCCAAAAAGATCTCCACGCCTGCAAAGAAAATATTTTATTTTTGTGAAATATTTTGAGAAATGTATTAAAGTTTCATGAAAAATCTTTGAATTCTGCAAAAAATCCTAATTGTATTGAACAATAAGTACATATAATTCACTCTCTCTCTCTCTCTCTCTCTCTCTCTCTCTCTCTCTCTCTCTCTCTCAGTCGCTCCCTCGCTCTTTCTCTCTCACACACGCAAATGAGAAACCATTTCCATGACCAGAAATGTCAAAGCATGCTCCTCCCCCGACGTACAAAGCTTGCCTCTCAATCAAGATGCATCATTTCAACATACGGGTACTTCCTTGACACCGATTCCTGTTGAGACAGCACTTTGGCGGCATCTTGGGGTCTTTCAGAAAGAGCGCAAAAAGCTAGATGGATCCGCAGGTTAATTACGCACCTTCTGCTATTCAGTGGAAGTATACATGGAGCTGGCAAAGATAGATCATTTAATGTACATTTTGTACTTCATACGTCATAATTTGCAGACAAATTACGTGAAATTGGATGAGGAATGTCTCTTGTAAGGGAAGTTGTTAAAGCCAAATCTCTTCAAGGTCCAGAAAAGCGCCTCCCTGTGGCCAATATGTGCGTCTACAAGGCCCCCCGCCCCCCTCAAAAATAAGAAAGTCATTCTAACCTTTCCAGGAAGACTGCAGCGTTCTATTCTTAGCGTAGCGTTATCTGGAGTCGCTTGCTAATCGTTGCTCAAGCCCCGGAAAGTTCCACAGGGACGGACGGATGTGAGGTAATGTCGCTGGCTACAAACATATCGAGTTGCCTTCGCTTTCCCACCTGGTGACGTTTGTATTATTATTAACGCAAATAACACATGTATGTTGTTGTGATTATGCAATCAAGAACAAAACACTGTGGGTCGATTCACCCAAAACTGGAAAACATATGCGACGATACAGTGGAACTTCCTGAAAAACAATTTTTTCTCATTGGAAATAATGGACAGAAATGATCAGGGTCAAATGTTGTCGTCATAAAAGTTTTAATGGTACAGATAATGTCGGAGTAACATTTTAACATTCACTTGAGCGGCAAAGGAAGTTACTCGCCAATGGAATGTCAGTTTTTTGACATAAGACGCAGCTAAACTTAGCAATCGAGTGATGTCCGCTTGCAAAGCCTTTTTTGCATGAGTTGAGACAATTTTTGCAATTTTTATTTTTTTGCATGATTTTTCGAGAGAGTCTGTGATTTTTTTTTTTTTTTTGCATGACAAATTTTTTTCCATGAATTTTTTATTAAGTAAAAAAAAAAAAAAAACATTTTTCATCAAATGTTTGGATGAACATTTTTTTTTTTTTTTTTTTTTACAATTTTGCATAACCAGAGATGTTTCTAGAAAAGTCGCAATTGTTAGTGAAACTTCTAAAATTTTCCTGAAAATGTTTGCAACAATGTAAACAATTTTGAAAATTGAGGTTTTTCTTGATTATTATTTTTGTTTGTATTTTTTCACAATTTTGCATGATTTCAGCATTTATTTTTTTTTGCCCCCAGAAAACCTTTACAAAATTTCAAATGTTAAAATTAAAATTTTAAATAGTTCCATGAGACTTGAGAAATGTTTTCCAAACATTTGCCCGATTTTAGAGATTTTTCTCAAAAGGTTTGGTCAAGGTATACTGTTGTTTCAAAACGTTTTACTCTCGTAATTCAGAGGTTCCACCTTACACATAAGCAGTTTTGCCAATGATGCCGTTATTATTATTTTTTTAATTTTATTTGTTTTTATTGCCAAAGAAATCTTTACTTTTATTACTATAATAAGAGTCGTCACAAGAAGCCATTGTAAATGTCTTTTTTTTTTTTTTTGACACCCTCTGCATTACGATGCCACTGTGTGGCTCGGGTTCAATTATGTCCAGTGTGTGTTTGTAACCGCCAATCACTCCGACTACCAACACACACTGCAAACATGCCTGTTCATCCACAACATGAAAAGCCATGCCATGCCATGACTTTTATTGTGAAACTACTGTGAGAGGAAGTGGGCGAGCTTTTATTTTGGGACGAGCTTCCTCAGATTCGGGATTTTAGTGCAGTTAGCACGTTTCCCTTTGCTTTGTTTCCCTGTTAATTTCCGATGTCCCGTCGACTGCCATCGACTGCTTTGGTCTGAAACTTGAAACGCTCAAATGAAGATTCAAGAATCATATTTTTTTATTTTTTATTTTTTTTAAAAGAAGAGGAGAGCAAAAGCACAAAAAGTAAAGAACCAGATGACTGTGTTTGCGCAGACGGGGTGAATATAGATACAGCTGTGCCTTCCGATACGAGTGACCCGATTTACGACGTTGTTTTTTTTTTTTAGATACGAGCTGTCATTCGGCTGTTTTTTTTTTTTTTTTTTTTTTGCTTTGACCCCGCTACCTTCATGCTAACACGTAATGTAAAAAAGCCACTGACGGGCCAACGTTTAGCATGAATAGTTGCGGTTGTATAGCCCTTTATGAAGCTGATATTTGAACACAAACGGTGGAGCAATACACGCAGACGGACAATGTCACAATAGTCACAATATTCTTTATCCACTGCGAGACACAAGTAATATTACAGCAGCTAAACAAGTCACAGTAGTTGTTCAACTACTCTTTGTATCTGCATGACTGTGTTACACTGCCCCTGGTGGCCAAAGTGGGCAGACCAGAGGGAATCATTAAATCATGATGCGCAAACTGCTTAATTCTTTGCATTCTATTTAACTGTTATTAGTCTGATTTTATAAGTACAGTTTTATAGAGTGCTGTTATTCTTATTTTTTTTAAATACAAAAGTTTGAATAGTTACAAAATAGCTCAAGGCACCACTGTATTATAAATATAAAAATAAATTAGACATTTCTGCCCGCTTTAGCATCTTGTGTTGCAAGCAGTCGTTTCAATGACAGCCACCCGTTTTCAAAATGTTTGCATGATTTAGAAGTGATATTACAAAAATTAAAAGTTTGGAGGATTTTTCTTGATATTTTAGCCTTTTTTGTAGAATTGAGAGATTTATTTTTTGTGAAAAACTGTGGTAATTTTTTTTTTCACTACTTGATGTTTTGTGACTTTTTTCTTTGCAAAATCACCCTTTTTTTTTGAAACAACTTGAGATTTTTCTCCAAATATCTTTTTTCAAATTTTTGGCGTACATATTTTTCTTCAAGCTTTCACTGATTTTCATTTGTACATCTACATTTTTGTGACATTTTCCTCAATTATTCTTTTTGCAAAATAGCTTTGCACTTTAGGTGAAAATATTCAAATATTTTTTATAATTGTTTTTCAACACAATGGGTTTTGCCCTCATTTTATATTTTCTAAATATCGAATACTTTTTTTCTTCTTTTAAATTTTTTTTTTCTCCCAGCATAACAATTCATTTCTCAAATTTCTGAGAACATTATTTAATAATAATATTTTTGGAGATTTTTTTTTTTTTTTTTGGCCCCCCCCCCTTGTAAGGTAATTCCTTTAATAGGAAAACAAATGACTGAGCGCGTATGCGATGAAGTAACTCCATACTGGCATATCCGGCTGTTGCCGTGGCAAACTTGCCCAACCGCCAACACAGGAAGTAGTAAGCGTGGCACATTGTTTCTTGTCCTCCCCACACAGTCATCACATTTTCCCGCTTCCTGGTGTCAAACACACCCAGCGATGAGCCAACCGAGAACATTCTGCCCTCGGGGTGCAGATGGGCATTTTTTTTTTTGTGTGTCTGTTATGGATGATGCCATTTAGTGCAATTCTAAGAGGGAATTTTTGGGTGATTCATCTCGTATGAAGAGTCATGTGTTATTCACTGAGAAATTAAGCGGGAAATAAATCGTTTGATTTTGTTTTTTTTTTTATTTAAAAACAACTTATTTATTATTGAAAATATTTCTTTTTTTATATTTTGTCTTTTTTTATAATAAAAGGGTCAAATTTAGTTTTTACTAAAAAACATTTTTTTTTTTTTTTTTTACTTTTGGTTTTTCATTATATTTGTTTGAATTTTCTGTTTATAGTTAACCGCACTTAATTTCTCACTAGTGGCTACCTTCCAATTTATACATCGATTCTTTTGTTTGTTTTTACCGGTTTTTCAATTTTACAATTTTTCAAGCGCACATAATTTCTCACCCAGTCATGCGCGACTCCTCATGATAAACCTTCCATTTATTTATTTGTCCTCATTTTGATTTTTTTAATTTAATCTTTATATTTATCTAGTACTCATTTATGTATTCTCCCCCCCCCCCCCCCAGCTATTTTACAATTAAACTGACTTAATTTCTCACTGAATAGATGCGTGAACGCTAATAACATACTTCAGACTTATTTATAAACCTATAGTGTCATTCCCCCCAATTTATTCTGATTATTTTTTTGCATGTTCCTCACTCAATGCGCAAACGAGGGCAAATAATGACATCATCGTCATCATCTTTCCATGAATTCACGGGAGCAACAGGTGAAGCTCCGCGGTCGGAAAAAGGCCAAAGTCGGGGTCGAGAGAGCTTGACAAAAAAGCCAAAAAGAGACGTGCCCGCTCTTGCTCGACTCGTTTGAAGGGAAAATACCATCGTCACCTCGCTCACGGACGAGCGTATTATCGCCCATCACCCGGCGGTCCTGCATCCCGGCCCCTCGTAGACACAACAGGCACGCGCGCGAGCCAACGAGGATTCGGCGATGGAATTAAGTGGAAAACGGCGGCGGCGACCTGTCTTTCTGCGGGCTGGAAAAATATACACGTCGACGTCGTAGTGGCGCGTTCCATTTAGTTGATTGCGGGGGAGGCCGCTGACTTTCAACTTGAAAAATCGGACCCGACGGACACGAGAAAATTTGCGGGCTCGCTGGGAAACTGAAGCAGCCTTTTTTGGTTTGTTTGTTTGTTTTGTTTTGGGTTTTTTTGTTTCTTACTCAAAAATTACTCAAAATTTCCCCCACATTTTCAAACTTTTTGTTTGACTTGTTTGTTTGTTTGACTTAAAAATTGTTCTTTTTTTAAAAAAATAACTTTTCATGTAAAAATGTCAAAATTCAAACATTTTGGTGAATGTTTTAAAATATATTAGATTAGATTAGAAAATAGTGCGCCGGATTTTGCAAAACAAAGTCCACATTTTTTTAAGACGAGGGATTTTCTCCAAAACAATTTTTTTTTTAAATCTTTGCGCAGCTACATTATTTTTCTCGCACTTTTGGTGATTTATTATTATTATTATTATTATTATTTGCGTTCTTTCCACAACCTCTGGAGTTTTTTTTTTTTTTTCTTGTCAGACCTGCAGCAATGACCTTTGTTTAACGTTATAGTAAATCAATCGAGTTAATTTGAGCCACAGGATTTCCAAATTTTGAAAAAAAATTTTTTATCAATTTGTTTTGCAAAAATATGAAAAAAAAATCAGTCTTGAGAGGTATTTATATTTAACTTAAATATATTTTTATAGTTAAAAAAAATTACATCCACATTTTTAGAATTTTTTTGGGGGTAATTGCAAGACATTTTTTGCCCCAAATTCTCATGATGCAATGTTTTGACATTTATTTATTTGCAAATCAAGGTTTAAACGTCCACATTTGATTGGACAATAATAAAAACAATAATAATTGATCATATTAAAATAATAGTTTCAACATTTTTGCATGGGCACCGATTTTGGGGTTGGATTTTTGGAAAACCCTCAAATGATACAATTTAATCTAATCCAATTTTTTTTTTTAAATTAAAATATTGAGACAACTTTTGTAGATTTTTCTCCAAATGACACCGATGACCTTGGCGTTTTGTGGATTATGAAAAAACAAAAACGGATATTTCCACTGCAGGCGGTGTTCCCTTTAGTTGAAAGCGACTCCGCTGATTACAGGGAAGCGGGCGGCTTTCAAGTCGAAAGACGGTCGGCGAAGAGCGAGCGCGAGCGAGGGAAAGCAGCTGGCCGGCTGGTAAACATCTGGCGCTCGTTGCCGTTCAGTGCCGAGACCTGCCTCCCCAAGCGCCGCTTGCCCTCCTGCTCAGCACGAGACCTTATCTGTCATCAGTGACGGGCAGTAACCAAGTTCAAATACTTTGGGGACAAAATAGCACATCATAACATCATACGTTATAAAAACGTACAGTTTTTGGTCACATTGCATCGATTGAATGCGAGGTGCGCCCACCTTGGCCACCTGGAGGCAGTAGAAGACAGTCGGATATACTGTTCAGTGAGACGTCCTAACTCCTCTATCAGCTCATCAGTACAGGACTAACATTCGTCGTTCTACGCTGAGGATAAAGAATGTATGTGAGTCTTGTCAAAGTGTCTGTCTATGTGTGTTGCCGCACTGTTTGTGTTAAATCCTCGCTAAAGGGTGAGAGCGCCGCAACATAGATGCTATTTAGCTTGAGCATGAAGCTAACTGACTTAAAGACGAAACTATGTGGTTGTTTTAACTACACAAGGTGTGATTGTTTTTTTTTTTGTTTTACGTTCAGTTTGACAGTCAAGGTCAACTGGGAGTGGCTGTAAAAAAAACTTTTTGGAAAACTTGATCACTACTGCTGATTGTTTTGAAGTGAGTCGAAGCAAAAACAAAAAGAAAAACAAAAACAAAATGGCTTGAACTCGGGGAAAGCCGGGTCACTCGTTATCGCAAGGCTCCACTCTATCAGAGGTTTTACATTTTTACTTTCGCTGACGGAGTCCTACTTTTACCCGTCTTTTTACACACGTATCTGTACTTAAGTACAGAGTACTCCATGAGTAATATTGCCACCACTGTTTCACATTGCCACTACGTCACTGGACGAGTCGGGGGCGAGGCTCGGGGGGGGGGGGGGGGGCGCCCCCAGATTTACAGTCAGAGTTTGTGACAGCCACTTTTGGGGCCCTTCCCCATCTCATCTGCTTCCATTTATCTGCTGGGATCATCCTCTCTCTGTGTGTGTGTGTGTGTGTGTGGTGTGTGTGTGAGCGCCGATGGAAAATGTTGGTCGACATGGGCGGCCTTTCAGCGGCCGCGTAGCTCATCCGCAGCAGAGGCTGCGGAATCCCCCAACGTCATGGAAGCAAAAAGCTGGTTGTGGTGTTTTAAAAGAATGACATACAATGACTACATACAAGGACATCGACACGTCAGCTGCCGACAGCTGTTGTGTTTTTTTTTTTTTCTTCACATGGCGATTGCCATTCACTGCGTGAACTGCGTCATCTTTTCTCACGATTGCGGCACACCTTCGTCCTACTACCTGCCTGGACACACATTGCGTGTATACCACGCATACACATACTCTGTTCGAGTGTCAGGCCCGACTTCGTTTGCATTTCTCTCTCTCATAACCGACGCGCGACAGGTTCGAGTTTCAGTCCCTAATCTGTTTCTTCAACTCAAAAAAATGTGCTGAGCTCACATGCAAAGCGACGCAACGCTGCCATCTACTGGCATTTTTTCATCATCGCAGTTACGTACAAGCTTGAATTTCACAGACAAGCTGGGCGAGACCCTCTTCCAGTTGAAAAACGTAATTGACGATTATATCCGTCGGTGGCAGCAGACGGTTGGATTCGAGTTGACAAATATTTCTTGTCCATGGCAGTGAACGAGTTAACACATTCACTGCCATTGACGGCTTTAGAAGTCAAATATCTATGTTAACTGGGAGGGCTGGCAGTGAATATGAATGTTACCTACCTACCTGCCTATCAGCCAGCACCTCTTTCCACAAACCTACATACCTACATGCAATATAAAACTATCCACCTACAATATAAACCTACCGATGTGATACAATACGAGCCTGCCTATCGAGCAAAGTACCGAGCAACGTTTGTAAAACTACCTAGCAATGTATAACCTATCAACCAGCCAATGTCCCTACCGACTCCCCAACTTATCAACTAATGTATAAACCCACCACCTTGTACCCATTATGTGGTTTTCTGCTGGAAACGTGCTACTTTAAACATATTATTATGATGTTTGTGATTATTATTGTACTTGGATGTTGGATTGCTCTGTCCGTTCTTTCCGGGACCAAACACGAGGCTTTCCTTGTTAGCACTTAACCGTACATGACCTTACGTTGAGTTTTTCAAATATATATATTTTTTTGATATGTCAGCTGACGATGATCATTGCACTGAGTGGAATTTCATTTCGTACTTCCTGACAGGCGCTCCCCCCCCCCCTCGTCTTCTCGGGGCCTCGGACTTACACCGGTGGCTATTTGCTTGGCGCAGCCGCCGGAATGTGCGCTTGTGTTTGCCAGAAGAAAAAAAATCCTCAAGTGCGGGGCAATGAGTCTATTTGGCTCGAAAAGCAAGTGAGGAAAAAGAGCTTGATGGATGAATTGACTTGTTCAGCTCACTGTGGATGTTTTTTTATGATTATTAGTCTGTTTATTGTCTCTGTCAGAAAGATAATGCTTTTGTCACTGTTTGTGTGAGTTAGTAGGCTCATTTATCCAATTTCCACTGAACGTGGTGGAAGGTTAGAAAAAAAAAAAGGATGAAGACACACCCAGGTTGTTTCCCTTCTGTTGTGCAATAATTTCTCCACATTTCCCCAATGAATGACTTTGGTTTTATTTGCATCGATTATAGTCTGACATAAATGTAGGGTGCATTTTTGTTTTGTTGTTGTTTTAATGCATGCATCAGAGATGTATGTTTTTTTTTGAGACTATTTTTGAGATGCATGAACTTTTTGTTACATGGATGATATTTGTATTTTAGTTCTTATTTATTTTTATTTGAATATATTGTATTTTTACTTTTATTTTGTTTTTATTTTGGATTTATCTTTGTGAGTTCCATTTTGTATAATGTTTTTTAAATGCATGAACTATCTTTTGACTTTCATATCTACTTTTATTTTTATTTGTATTGCATGGATGAGGTGTATTTGTTTTCATTCATTTTCATGTATTTTATTTTAGTTCAATTCATTTTATGTTTGAGGTTTAGTTTTAGTGTGTCTTTATTCAATTTTTTCAATTTGATAATTTTTTCATTTTATATGCGTACATTTTTCATAAAGCATTAACAAGAAGTGTATTTTTATTTGTACTTGTATTTTTATATATATCTTATTTGTGTTTATTTTTATTTTTCAATGCATGAACCATATGTGTATTAGATTCCCCCCCCCCACCCCCCACCCCCCCCGCCATTTTTAAACGCACAAAGCAGTTGTGTTTCTTAAATTTGTGCGCGCATTTGCAAAATCTTGAATTAGACGAGTCGTGACGAGAGCTATTCTCTCGTCATTTCATTTCAATATGGCAAGAATTTTTGTTGTTGAAAAAAACGAACGGAAGGCCGTGTTGATTTAGAATGAGCCAAGATGGCTCGCAGTGCTCAAATCAGCGTCACGTCAATCGCGACGCGGCTTTGTGATTGTTTCGAGGCGGCCGTCGATGTCAGCGTGGACGATAAAGGTCGGCGGCGGAAAGTCCTGGCCTCAGTTTATTTGCCCAAGAGTTTATTCCCCCGCTTAAAACTTGGGTATGTGGCGCCGTTCAGAATTGAGCGAACATGCCAATGCCAACATTTAAATTCACTGCCAGCCCTCCCAGTTAACATGGACATTTGACTTGTAAAGCCGTCAATGGCAGTGAATGTGTTAAAGTGCCTCTGATTAACGCCCAATCAAGTTCAGATGTTCTAGTAGGCTTTTCATTACGTTTTTGTAGTCACATTTACCACACAAGCCACGGTCGGTCAGAGGGATCTCATTGTTCAAATGTATTCTTCGGGAAAGTGGTACAAGAAGAATTCCCGAGGCGTGATTCCATTCAAAATTACAATTCAACAAACCTAAAAAAATAAAATAAAAAAAAACTGCACCTCCTTCGAAAATGGATGAAAAGAAGAAAACTGGTCAACGAGGCCAGCAGCAACATTGAATGAGGAGCAGGAATTTCTGGCAAGTACTGGCTGCTTAGTATATGTGACAACAATCTCTCATTTTCTTCAAATGTCTGAACTATCGATGACAGTGGCCTCGTTTTTTTCAAATTCAATTGTGCAATGTCTCCATCAAAGGAAACAAAAACAACACTTTGCACGTGGATCTGGCGGTGGAGTGGTCGTCTCGCCACCCAAAGGTTGTGGGTTCGATCCTCGGCCCCTGTGAGCCATGTCCGAGTGTCCTCGAGCAAGGCACCGCACACCGAGTCGCTCCTGATGCTGCGTCGTCTGCAGGTGAACGAGGAGACGGCCTTAAAGCGCTTTCACTACCTTGAAGGTAGAGATGTGCTATAAATATGTACATTTTCAAAATAATAATATTGTAAAAAAATATAGATACATATATAAAAATGACTATATTCATATATAAATATATTTTTAAATGTTTTCTAAAAGTAAAAAACATCATTATGACACTTCATAATCTTGGGATTGTATTTTATTTGTTCATATTTTACTTAAATGTTTTTTTAATCCAAATTATATATTTATATTAAATAATTTATGATACTCATAAAGTAAATCAAGATTCCATCAAACTATTCATGTATATATATATTTTTAAAAGTATAAAATAATTAATGTATAATATTTTAAGAATATGATCATAACCTATATTAATATCGAGGTTAAGGGTTAGTTCAAGAGATTGTATTTCTACTACACTCACCTGTTATTATTTTTTATTCACAAAGCATATACTTCCCACGTATGTACAATTTTAAAGTTATGCGAAAAAACATTTTAACTAAATGTTTTTTTTTTTTAGTTGTCTAGTTTTGCAATGAAACAACATCAAATTAAGACCTTTGCAATAAAAGTTACTTTTTTCCCCTCCCCAAATTAGCCTCTAAATTTCTTATCCTTGATCCATATTAATCTAGAATCCCCTAAATAAAAAATATTAGCAGTAACCGGAAAGCAGATAAAAATAACAACCTCATTTTGACTCAATTCACCACAAACAAAAAAAAGGAAATTTCTGCTTTTAAACTCCTCATGCGTCGATCGTATGATGATGATGATGATAATGATGATGATGATGATGATGATGATGATTATCATCCTCCCCCATGAACACGTCCTCCTTATAGACAGACGCCTGGTATCCTCTGCGTTTGAATAAATGCGCCTTTAGTGTGAGCATTACGGTAAAAAAAAAACTGGGGCGGGCAGTTGCCTTCCATGTGCGTGGACGGCGCGTTTGATTGACATGGCGGAGCCTCGCTCGCACTAGTTCGCGTCGCGCCGCGCCAGCAAACAGGCGAGCAGGCAGGCGAGCTCCGGAGCCTGGGAATTAAAAACACACACACACCACCGCAAAAGAAAAAAAAAGAAAAACAACACCAGCAGCAGCAGCAGCACAACGAAACGAAACAAAAAAACAGGCTGCCGACGTCGCGCTCCGGTCTTCACGTTGTTTCATTCGCAGCGAGGTGAGTTGGAACTCTTTCGAAACAAAAGGAGGCCATGTTGGAGAGGGAAACTTTTTGAGAAAGTGTGTGAGTGTTGCTAGCGCTGACGCCGGCGGTCTGAGCCACTTGGTCAGCAGCGTCCCCAAAAAAAAAAAAAAAAAAAAAAAAAAAAAAAAAAAATGGGGGCCGAAATATAAAATAACTTTTGGGTGCGTTCACGCTCCGTTTTAAAGTGCTTGAAAGTGGAGTTTTGCAAGTTTTTCACCGAGTAAAATAGTTTTTCTGGTCATTTTTTTTCTTTTTCTTTTTTTGGGGGGGGGGGGGGGGGGGGGTTGATGGAGCGTGAGCATCAAACCCCCCCCCCCCCCCAACGCCGGTGCGTCAAATTCCCGAATATTGCTTTGCTTTAAAAAGTCCAAGATGCTGACGAGGCGAACCAGCTGCTTGTTGTTGCAAAGTGGCTCTTTTTCTTTTTTTTTTCTCCCCCCCCCCTTAAAACTTTACTTAAACTGGATCGATCACCGATCAGTAACGCCGTCCCTATTACTTTACCTTTTACCCTTTCTACTGACATGATGGCGATTCTTTGTTGCTTTTAAAACATTATTTTTGGGGTGCTTTTTCCTCCCCTGCACAATGAAGCGTTTAGGGGAGGAAAAAGAAAAGAAAAAAAAAAGTCTCCACTCCAGCAGATCCTAGCATTCCTTCCAGCCAGCCTCCCTCTCTCTCTCTCTCTCTTTTTTTTTTCTCTTTTTTGCCTCCACCTCTCAGAAACGACTACGTGTCTGTTTGTGCACCAACACACACATCTATCAATCTATCGATCCACCTCTTGCTGATTAGTTTTTTTCTTCCTCCTTATTTAATGCAGAAGAACCCTCCCAAAAGGTGGAGAATCATGCAAACATCTGCATGTATATGTGATGTGATTGTGTCCCCAAAAAGTGGCGGATTTGTCTTATCTTTATCGATGTAGTACCCCCCCCCCCCACTACCCCCACCACCCCCACCACCACCACCACCTTTCCCCTCGCCTCCTCTTGCTAAAGTGTGGACTCAGGATCCAGGGGGCACGTTGGAGAAAAGAAATCACACGCACAATTTTGTCAGTGCAGAAAGAGAAGAAGAAGAAGAAGAAGAGAAGGAGAAATCTGATCCCAAATACATGACGTCAGATGACATTCCTTTGGTGCAAGGCTGAGGTGGCTGTCTTTTTTCCTTTTTCTTCTTTTTTTTGCCCTTTTTGCTGCTAAGGAGTAAAATGGGAAACGGGGAAGTAGTTGGTGGGAGTGATGATGTAACAAGGTGATCGTTTTTTTTTTCTCCTTGTGTGATTGTTTTCGGATGGAGAATAGTTGTCCCGCAGCTGTTTTTTGTCTTCTCCCCCCCCGAAAATATCATAGTATCGGACGGAAAGCATCACTCCGGACGCAAACAACATTCAACAACGGAGGAAAGCGACGGTCTCTCGTATTTCGTTCTGAAGGAGATGTGTTGTATCCGAAAGGAGACTAAGGGCTGCCGTGTGAGGACACTAAAACCCTGTGGCGGCATACAGCGCTAACAGGCTTTGCTAATCATAGTTCGGGGCGCTTGGCTTTGGATGCTAACTGTTCGGAACGTTTGACGTTAAAGGCCTCTGAAAAAGCGCCCAATGTCGTGAATTTGTGTTTTTGTTTGTTTTATGTTTAGTAGACCAAATGATCACGGCTCATAAAGCTGAAACACGACCATCAGATGAAGGTAACATCATTCATTCAGGTCAAATAGCACATGCGTCGCTTCCAAGATTCAGAACACATGAAATGTAACACAACGCGACATTCTGCAATGGCTTACAGGAAGAAAAATGGCTAACGTCACTAGCCGGACACTTTAAAAGTGCCGACGTCCACGACACGTAAATTAGAAAGGAGCAAGGGTCCTCCTGTATTTACATCTAAAAGAGAACTTTTTATCCCGGAGGAGACTAAGGGCTTCCTGTGTGTGGAGAGTAAAACGCTGTGGCATACAGCTAAGCTAATCACAGTTCCGGACACCTCGCTTCGGGCGCTAACAAACAGCGGAGGACCAAGTGGGTCTCCTGTATTTATTTCTAAAAGATACCCATTTTATCCAAGTGGAAGCTAACCCACTAACAATACGCGTGATGATTTGGCATGACTTGCGTGATTCTTTTTCAGGGACGAGAATATTTAAAGCATTGGTCTGGATGCTAACAAACAAACAATAGAAGACAACTCTGGTGTTGTGTGTTAACATTTAATAATGTTTCATCGGTGCGTATGTGAGAGTATTACCATGCGGCGTTCAAAGTTACGAGGTGTGATTGATTGTTTTTGGCGGGGAATAGGTGTTCCACAACTGCATTTTGAAAATTTTGAAGCGGCTAGCGCTAACAGGCTATGCTAACAGCTAGCTTTTTTTCAGCTGGCGTTTTAACAAAAGAGGAACGAGGGTCTTCTGTATTTAGTTCGAATGGAGGCGCATTTGATCCGAGAGGAGATGATTTTTAAGCACACAGTCGTTTTGTGAAAGTTTTGGGGTGAAGCTCGGAATGAGGCTAAGGGTGGTGTTGGGTGGTGCAACCAGAGACATTAGCTTGCGCAGTTGCTAATCACATCATTGTCGATGGAATTTGCTATTGTTTGGCCAATTTAAAAAAATATATATATATATATTTTTTGTGCCTATCAGAATCAGGTAGTTTGTGAGGGTGAAGTCGCATGCGGCGACTGTGGCTCAGTCGGTAGAGGCGGTCGTCCTGTGACCGAAGGGGTGGGCGGTTTGAATCCGACCGTCCGCTGTCGAAGTGTCCTTGCGCAAGACACTGAAGAAATTTCTGGGCGTCGCGCGGCAGCATCCCGAGTGTGTGTGCGTGAAACTTTGGAAATCGCTTTGGCCACCGTGATGGTGTTGATAAAGCGCCGTATAAGTGCACTGCATTTATCATGTGTAATTGTTTTTCCGTAAGTGCCACTTTTAAGTTTCTGATTAAGCGCTGCTTTATGTTTCAATGCCAAATGGATCTGTACCTTGTTTGAGACCCTTCCTTTGTGTCGCCATCTTTTTTTGTCAGCTTGACTCCTGTTCCCTTAGGCCACACACAAGGCCTGTGTACACCCTGTACACACAAGGATTCTTCTTCTTCTTCTTTTCCTTCGGGCTCGTCCCTTTAGGGGTCGCCACAGCGCGTCATCCTTATCCCTGTAAGCCTATCTCCTGCATCCTCCTCTGGAACACCAGCTGCCCTCATGTCTTCCCTCAACCTTCTTCTTTGGTCTTCCTCTCGCTCTCTTGCCTGGCATCTCCATCCTCATCCTCTTTCTACCAATATACTCACTATATTCTGTCTCACTTCGGCTAATCTTCATTCCTCTGCTTTCCAGTGCATACCTCCGTCTTTCTAACGGTTCCTCCACCTGCTCCCTGCGTTCACTGCAGATCACAATGTCATCTGCAAACATCATGGTCCACGGGAATTCCAGTCTAACCTCATCTGTCAGCCTATCCATCACCACTGCAAACAGGAAGGGGCCCAGGGCTGATCCCTGATGCAGTCCCACCTCCACCTTCAATTCATCTGTCACACCCACAGCGCACACCACCGCTGTTCTGCTGCCCTCGTACATGTCCTGTATTATTCTAACATACTTCTCTGCCACTCCAGACCTCCGCATGCAGTACCGCAGTTCCTCCCTGGGTACTCCGTCATAGGCTTTCTCTAGATCTACAAAGACACAATGTAGCTCCTTCTGACCTTCTCTGTACTTTTCCATCAACATCCTCAAGGCAAATAATGAATCTGTGGTACTCTTTCTAGGCATGAAACCATACTGTTGCTCGCAAATACTCACTTCTGTCCTGAGTCTAGCCTCCACTACTCTTTCCCACAACTACATTTTGTGGCTCATCAACTTTATTCCTCTATAGTTCCCACAGCTCTGCACATCACCCTTGTTCTTAAAAATGGGCACACTTTTCCTCCATTCCTCAGGCATCTTCTCACGCGCTAGAATTCTATTGAACAAGCTGGTCAAAAACTCCACAGCCACCTCTCCTAGATGCTTCCCGACCTCCACAGGACTGTCATCAGGACCAACTGCCTTTCCATTTTTCATCCTCTTTAATGCCTTTCTAACTTCCCCCTTACTAATCATTGCCACTTCCTGGTCCACCACGCTTGCCTCTTCTACTCTACCTTCTCTCTCATTTTCCTCATTCATCAACTCCTTGAAGTATTCTGTCCATCTATGTAGCACCCGACAGGCACCAGTCAACATATTTCCATCTCTATCCTTAATCACCCTAACCTGCTGCACATCCTTCCCATTTCTATCCCTCTGTCTGGCCAACCTGTATGGATCATTTTCTCCTTCTTTAGTGTCCAACCTGGCATACATGTCATCATATGCCTCTTGTTTGGCCTTTGCCACCTCTACCTTTGCCCTATGTCGCATCTCAATGTATTCCTTTCGCCTCTCCTCGGTCCTCTCAGTGTCCCACTTCTTCTTAGGTAACCTTTTTCCTTGTATGATTTCCTGTACTGTGAGGTTCCACCACCAAGTCTCCTCTCCTTTCCTGCCAGAAGATACACCAAGTACTCTCCTGCCTACCTCTCTGATCACCTTGGCTGCAGCGGCCAGTCTTCTGGAAGCTCCTCCCGTCCACCGTGGTTCTCTGCTCTGCCTTTGTCTTCCTAATCTTCCTCCCCACCACCAGAGTCATCTTACACACCACCATCCCATGCTGTCTAGCCACACTCTCCCCTACCACTACCTTACAGTCGGTAAGCACCTTCAGATGACATCGTCTGCACAAGATGTAATCCACCTACGTGCTTCTACCTCCGCTCTTGTAGGTCACCCTATGTTCCTGCCTCTTCTGGAAAAACGTGTTCACTGCATCCATTTGCATCCTTGTTGCAAAGTCTACCACCACCTGTCCCTCCAAGTCCCTTTCCTGGATGTCGTACTTACCCATCACTTCTTCATCACCCCTGTTTCCTTCACCAACATGTCCATTACAATCTGCACCAATCACGACTCTCTCTCTGTCTGGGATGCTCAGAACTACTTAGTCCAGAATTTCTCTTTCACCTCTAGGTCACATCCTACCTGTGGGGCGTAGCCACTAATCACATTATACATAAGACCCTCAATTTCAAGTTTCAGCTTCATCGCTCGATCTGCTACTCTTTTACCTCCGAGATATTCTTAGCCAACACTTCTTTCAAAACAACCCCGACTCCATTTCTCTTCTCATCTACACCATGGTCAAATAATTTCAACCCTGCCCCTAAACGTCTAGCCTTACTGCCTTTCCACCTGGTCTCCTGGACACACAATATATCAACCTTTCTCCTAATCATCATGTCAACCAACTCCTGTCATAGTCCCAACATTCAAAGTCTCCACATTCAGTTCTAGGCTCTATGCTTTTCTCTTCTCTTTCTGCCGAAGAACCCGCTTTCCACCTCCTCTTTTTCTTCAACCCAGAGTAGCTGAATTTCCACCGGCGCCCTGCAGGTTGATGGCGCCGGTGGCGGACGTTGTTAGACCGATCCGGTATGTAATTCTTTGGATGAACGCTCATATTTGTTTGGCAAAGTTTTAAGCCGGATGCCCTTCCTGACGCAACCCTCTGCATTTATCCGGGCTTGGGACCGGCCTACGGTTTGCACTGGCTTGTGACCCCCATAGGGCTGCATTCCTGTACAAACAAGGATTATATTAAAATAAAATAAAAAATCTTTCGAAATTGTTTGTCTATAGCAATCATGCATTTAACAGTTTTAATCCAACTGTATATGGTGTTCGCTGATAATCTCAACGCTGCACAGCACACGTATAAAGCTTATGTTTCACCGCCGATTTTAGAATTGAGTCTGCCGAGACAGAAATCTTGCGTGATTGAAAGTGAGCTAACAAAAAACAAAGAAGAAGCAGAGCAACAACTGAGAAACACATGACGCAACTTGGAGGACTTGGTGGTTTTGGGACTATTTTCTATGGAAAAATGCCAAACTCCCCCCCCAAAAAAGAGTGGGGGAAATAAATCCCTGAGAAAGCAGACTTTAGAACCTATTGAACGAGTTCGAGGTGAGTTTTCAAATTGAGCTAATGGATAGTGTTATTTTCCGATGTGATTCAAGTAGGACTTTTATTTAAAGCCGCTTCTTGATTGGCTACGTTCCGTTCCACGTCAGATTTCACGGAGTCATGACTCGGGAGTCGCTTTGGTCGCAAATATTGAACACATTTAAGATTTACAATTGTCGGCCCCGGCTCATTTCGAGCCCTTGTTATCGGGACAAATTCACTACTACCACATCTCAGACTGCAGGATAATCTTCTAAAACATAGAATAATCTGGCGTTTGTCGCCCTTGGTCGGGAAGGGGCAAAATTGGGTCAAAAACAGCCCGGTTATCTTTGTGTGTACTGGGCCTTTAGTTTGATTGTTTCTCTTGTTCCTACCATGCAGTTTTTGATCGCTTTGACCCATCGTTCAGTTCCGTCATTAGTGACATTAGCAATTTTATGTCCACGATCTTAGCTCCAAGCTGCTTCTCCAGTATATAAATTTGTAGGATACTTGCTTCTTTCTTTACATTTTAGATGCGGCATTTTCAGCTTCCAACGTTTTAACTGAGCGACTGCATGTGTGAGCAGAATTTCGGTAACCTTCAGTTCATGCGGAAAATGTTGTTGACACTTTTTTGCAATTTAAAAAAATGTGGCAGTTGCGTGCTTTTTGTTGGCCAATGACGACATATTGTATTCTTATACCGTAATATGCTCGGCAGGATACATTCGAGTTGTCTACCGTCATACCTTTCCTCGGTAAACAAGTTGGTTATTATTGTGGCTTGAGTATAACTATTGTACATAATACAGTCATATTACATATTGGTGTGCCGTGAGCGATCGTCAGAAAAATTATTCCAATTTCATTTATTTGTACAAACTTTATTTGTACAATCTTAATTTGATGTTGTTTCATTGCAAATTTCATTTATTTTATACAATTTGTTGTAACTAAATATCTTTTGTTCATCTATCCATGCTAGTGACAGGCAGAACAATGAAATGCTGTGTGTTGCTAACACTAATATTGAATGATTTATTTATCAATTTTTTTTTATTTTGGAAAACCTGTTTTTAAAAAGTATTTTATTGATTTTTCTTTTTTTTTTCTTTTTTAGGTAGTACTTGATTTACAAAGGTTGAAACCCACTGACGTATTTGGACAAAATATTAGGAACAGCTGTGATGCAGCAAGTCTCTCGCTTATGGCGCACGTGGAGGCCTATTCGCTGTTGTGGGCCGCTTAAGTGTAATTAATGTCACCGCACTAAACCTGGCCCCGGCTGACTGAGGCGTTCAGGAGCCTCGGGTTATTACATTTGACTTCCTGCCTGCCTTCACGCCGCCGTTACTATGCTGTAAATGAACAGTTAAATGCATTCTCTTGACTTTAAGCCTCCGCGGCTTCTGCGTTTTTGTGCGATCAGAATGTAAACAAAGCGTCCCGAACCGTCCAGCGGATGCCAGAGCAGGAATGCTTGGCTCTTCAGCTGCCCCCCCCCACCATCCTCTCTCCGCCGTGGTCTGGCTTGCGGCGAAGCTGGGAATGCGTACAGCTGTGGGATATATGTGCAGCATTTCAATAATAATAACCTCCTGTTTTTTTTTTTTTTGTTCTGGTATGAGCACAGAAGCTGGTGTTCACTATGGAATCAAATTTCCTTGGCTTTTTTCTTCCCTGTGTATAGGTCAGCAGGTTGAATAACGCTTTATGTAAGCCGATGACCTGAGTTCTGTAACCATTGCAGCGTTGTCTCTCAGGTAACAACCAAGTTTTTTTATTTTATTTTTTTTAAATTTTATTTTTACGGACCATTTTCATAGTTCAGCAAGTTAACGTAGACAACTAAATTGTCCAGTTTTGAATTTTAGTGTGATTGGTTGTTTGTCTATATGTGCGCTGCGATTGGCTGGCGACCGGTGTACCCGACCTTTCGCCCAAAGTCAGTTGGGATAGGCCCCAGCTCCCCCGCGACCTTAGTGAGGATAGGTCGTATAGAAGATGGATGGATGGAAGCAAATTCACCCTGGTGGCTGTGCACCATCATGCTTTTCTAAGGCTAAGCTAACGATATAATTTGTCATCTGTCAAAGATTTGTGAGTTTCTACTTTTTATCTGGAAAAACAACACCTAACCCTAACCCTCTTATTTTGCACAATGAAACATTGATCTTGTGTTCACCCCCCCCCCCCCCCCCCCCACAGAGAACTCTACACAAACGCGCTCTATAACGTAACTTGACTGTGCTGCACGCACGCACGCACAACGTATATGTTATGTGCCTCTCGTGGGGAGGTCTGGAAAAGTCTGCGCGGCGTGTTTGTTTAAGCGCGTGGCTGCTAGCGGCTGCTAACTGGCGTCTATTGAGCCGCACATGAATGCCAACCTTGATTCCTAATAGAAACACAACATCGGGGCTGATAGAAGACGCCAGGGTTGCGGCGCCCTCAGGAAACCTTTCGCCACGCATCGCGTTAGGTGTCCTGTCGAATCAACGACGCCTCACACTTGTGCTTGAGAGCGTGGAAAGAGAAACGTCACATTCCACGTGTCCACGATTAGGGAAATTGCTTTTGAGGTAGAGCGGTCAATGGCAACTTATTGGCGTCTTGTAGGACTCGACGATATGACCATAAAATTAAATCATTGTTTTTTTTTTTCCCATAAAAAAAAAATCGGATTTCCATATTTTTTTCTTCCTTTGTTCTTAAAAAGGCAAATGGAAATGACATCATTCAAAGCAAGGGTCGTTTTTTTCCTTCTGGGATTTGCGTTATTTCTCCTGATACCAAACAAGCTTTGAAACTTTTTTTCCCAGCGAGTTTTTTTTTTCCCCGAGCCTTCACTAGCGTAAACGTCCATATTATACTAAACAAAAAGGCAACACTTATGTGTTTGCTCCCATTTCACATGAACTGAATTCAAAGATGTAAGACTTTGTGTGGACATATAAAGGAACATGGTGAAAAAGAAAATGTCTGGCGCGCTCGCGAAACTTTCTCTTGCTCCCAAGAAAATCTTCTCGTGCGCGCGAGAAACATTTTGGTATCCCCGAGATACATATTTTGAATTTTCACCATGTTCCTTCATTCCTTCAAAAAGTTTCAAAAAGCTTATGAAACTACGAAGCTCATAAGCTTTTTGAAACTTTTTTTTTTAAACTTGTGAAACATGTTCTCCTAATGTAACAAGAATAAAGTAGTAATTTTTCAACAACTTGTGTTGGGAAACCAGAGTAATTTTGGTGACGCCGGTAACCTCGAACATGTTATCCATAGCCAACCGGCGCTTTGTGTGAGTCGCCTGTGTGTTGTCAGGAAAGGAAGATATAGCAGCAGCGCTCGGGTTACACGGACAACACAATGCCAACTCTGCATCGTGTGTGTCCTCGTGTATGCGCTAGTGCGAAAGCAACAAGAAAGAGGACCGCTTCGACGCTTCCTTTCGGCTGCTTTTTTTTTTTTTTTTTTTTTTTTTTTACCCGCCAGCGTCATTAGCCGCCATCATGTCTCACGCAACTATTTGCGATTGACCTTTTAATCATACGTAGTAACAAGGGGCTGGACGATATGGCCTTAAAATCAAATATCAGATTTTTTTTCCTCAAATAGCCCATTTGTGGTTTTAATTGATTACTATCCCCGTTCACTACTGGAAAAAGAAAATGACAATTGCAACATTCAGAACATGTTTTTCCCCTGCTGGGATTTGCTTTATTTCTCCTGATAGCAAAGAAGCTTTCAAACCTTTTTTTTTTTTTTTTTTTTTTTTCCTTCCAGAAGTTTGCATCGACTTCCAGAGAAATAATAAAAATAGATTAGGGCTGCCACGATCGAGTCTTTTTCAAATCAATTATCTTCTAAATATTTCGTCAAGTACTCGAGTCATCGCCCCCCTATAAAAAAAAAAAAAATAATAATTATGTATTTTTACTACTAACATGCATTTTATTCCAATTTATGATATATATGTTGGTACTGATTGTATGGTATAGACTGGACAGAATTTGAGACAATCCGCCTTTGCTAAACTGTTAGCTTTTGTGATTAGCATTAGTGCACGAGTAATTATGATTTTCAATTTAAAAATAAAAAAAAAAATGCTCCGTTGACCTATTTTTGAAGGCGACTTAGCAGAGTTATTAAATTTTAATTATTTTTTTTCCCCCCCACCCCTAAAATTTATATCTATTTCTTTGCAGATTACAAAAAAATAGCTTCATTTTTGCGAGGGGAAAAAAAAATCAAAACATGTTAACACAATCCTTAATAAATGTTCAACAAATTTACATCAATTAAACTGTCAACCGGTCTGTCGCCAGCTCTCACGCTCGCTCCTCATGTAGATTTGCACAGGTGTGGTAAGGCAACCTCTGGAAAATATTCGCGGCTTGGAAGCACATGCCTCGGGTCAAAGGTTTCCAGCGTAGATCAATCAGCGCATTTACGATGTCTAAATGGACGCCACGTCTTTGGCAATGTTCAGTGCCATTGACGGTCTGGTTGCCTTCCAGCAGCCTCCTTTCGTCTCTTACGCAACACAATGCGAAAATGTTTCCACTCATGTTGCCTGTTTCTTAGTGCAAATTAAACTCGCCTATTAGGAAAATAGTCACCGGAGAAGTGGAAATGAAGCTAAATAGAATCACTACATTTGGCAGCGCGGACTGCTTTTGGAAACGAGATCCTCTTTGCTGGCAGTTCTGTTGTTAGTGTAAGCAGTGCATGTCAGTAGCCAGGGACATACTTTAAACTACGGAAGCCCCCCCAAAAAAAAGAGATACAAAAATTGGGGTAGATTGCGACAATGTCTCATAATACTAGGATTTAAATTCTTGTGAGATTACAATTTCTTATCTAAAAAAAAAAAATAAAAAAAAAAAATTCAATTTTGTTCCCTTAACAGTTCAATTTGACTCTTAAAACTGCAATATTTTATATATCCCCCTGACTTTGTTATCCTAACACTACAATTTTATTCTCGTAACAGTGTGATTTTACGTCCATGAGATTACGACTTTGTCTCGCAATACTACGATATAAATTTTCAGGAGAATACCATTTTTTTTTAAATCCAAAAAGTACAACTTTGTCAACTCGTGGAACGGAACACACTTTTTGTTTTTTTCTTACAATCCTCGCATCCTCTTGAAAAAGTATTCCGAACTTTCAGGTAACGTCGTCGCAAACCGGCTGTGCGAGAACAAACCAAGGAGTGTGTAGCGTGCGTGTATGTTTGTGTGCGAGTGTGTGTCTGTCTTAACTTTCCATTACCCAGCATCCTCTTGTGCTGTGTTGAAGTATCCCAGCATCTCGTTTGCTTGGCACCGAGCTGCAATGTTTGCCCTCCTCCTTCTCCTCCCTTCTTTCTTTCTTTCTTTTTCTTTGGGCCTCCATAGCAGCGCCCCTCCTTTCCCTCGCAGCCACCCCTCCCCTCGCATTCCCCGCGGTCTCCCGCCCTTCGATAATTTCCTGCATTGTTGACCACCGGTTCGGGAGGAGAAAAAAAAAAGAAGTCTTTCAACTTCCTCCTTCGCCGTATTTGAACACGAAAGCACTTCGGAACGACCTTATTTGCACTTGACGACTGAGAGTGGATGATAAAAGCTCCCTAAAATCATTTTATGAATTAAATAAAATGGTGGAGAGGAGAGGGGGGGGGGGGTAAAGTCATTATTGTTACCAGATGACTCAAAGAATGTGAAAAATGCACCATACAAAATAAAATGTCATGTTTTCCCCTCCCGCAGTCGAACGGTAGATATAAAAAGTCTACACGTGCTCAGTGCTCGGTTTTTGAGACCAAAAAAAAAAATTGGACAAATCATTGAAAAACCTTTCCCACCATTGTGACCCTTAACCTTTACAATTCAATTGGGGGGTTGGGGGGAGCTTAACATTTTTGAGAGGGAAAGTAAAGCTAACCAAGCTATTGTAGTCCTAAAAGTTTTTTCAAAATAAAATTGCAATGAACATTTAAACTGTAATATTACGAGATAAAGTTAGTAATCTCACAGACACGAAATCGCACTGTCGGGAGAACGAAATACTGTGTTGTGTTCGCAATAATAACTGAATGGAAAGTCAAATCGTAAAACAAATAAGTACATACATATAAGTACAATTATAATGTGTAAAACATTTAGCAAAAATGTTTTATTTTTAATGTATTGTTTTTTGGAACCATGAAGGGAAATTCTATACATGTATAAACCATATAATAATCACAAAAGTACAATAATATTTTCCACTGTATATAAACAAATTAAACATATTTTTCATAAATGACTATTTAATTTTTTATTTTATTTTTTTAATATTTAATCATTATGATCCCTGAATGGAAAATTAAATAACTACATAATAAATGCGCACACAAGAGTTTATAAGCCTGCGTTAGCCTGACGGCGGCCAGAGTTGACCTGGAAAGTTCCTCCAGACGATGATGGCGCTTTTTGAAATGTTGTTTTAATTTTATTTTGGAAAGTGCATCTGTGCGTCCGCCATCTTCCTCTCCTCTCCAAGCTCTTATTTTTCCTGATTCCACTGCGGAGAAAAGTGTTTATGCAACGTGTGCGTGTGGAGGAAGTTGGTGTTACTGAATGCAAAGCCACGCGTTTTATTGCTTTCCCTTGTTACAGCACCCATCCCCCATCATCCTCCTCTTAAGGCGTGCATACTGGAGAGACCCCCCCGCCCCCATCCCACCCGCCAATCCCTTTTCACCCCCACCCCTCCCGTCCCCACATACCTGTCATTTTTAAAAAAAATCTCCTCCTCGAGCCTCTTTTGGCCTTCGAAAGGTCGTCCTCGAGTTCCACTTTTCTTACATTGCCTGACGATGACCAATGTAATTACCTTGACGACCTCGTCAAAATTACGACTTTATTCTAGTAAAATTACATTTTTTTTAAAATGAGAAAACACAAATGGAAGTGTGTGAATTGAGAGAGAACAAGAGCGACGGATAACACAAAAATATTGCATAAAAGTCGGACCGCGAAGCGTCAACTGCGATACAGTTGCATATAGTTTACTGTATTGAATCATATTTTTGGGCGATTATTTTAGTAGGTTGCAGTAGGTTTCCCACACCTCTGCACTAGCAACTTGTCGCGCGCTCAGCCGTTTGCTCTTTTTAAACCTCGCAAGAGTGACAGCTGTCAATCAAATATTATTTCCATTTAAAAAAATCAATAAAATAAATCTCTTTTATACAAACGCTTGCATTTAGTTCCGGGAATGTCCAATCAGAAGCGTGACGACGGAGTAAAATTGAGAGACTGATGCCTGTCTCCCGTCCTCACCCTGCAGCAGGACCACCCCCACAATTCACACACACGCACACGCAGGCGGGCTGGCGGAAATACACACCCACATCCCTGAATGAGTGTGTGAAATCCTGAGGCTGATTGAGGAGGAGGAATGCAACCTTGTGACCCCCAGGCAGTGGGGAGGAGAAGAAAAGTGTGTGCGTTTGTGTGTGTGTGGGGCGGACACTAGATGTGTGTGTCCGGATCATGTACACCCACACCCGCGCACACACACACACACACACACACACACACAAGTATTTTCAACAACAGCACTGCATCAATTTTCACTAAAACGTTCTGCTAATACAACCCAACTGTGTGGATTTAACACCGGTTTCCATAAATTCACGCACACACACACAAGAAAACACTCATTCATAAACACAAGCATCAGTAGGAGGAGTTAGTCATAGACTGAGGCCTTTAAAGGACCATTCATGAATTGCTTGTGCTGTTTAAAAGCATGCGTGTGTGCAGACATGTGAGTTCTTGTCTTTCCGTATCAGTGTGGCACCGCCTTATTTTTTGTTTATTTATTTCTTTTTTTGGAAGACATTTTTCTTTGTGGGGATGTTTTCGCTGGAGCACACGCACACAAAAAAGAAGCTTGGGTGAGGTGCGATCACCTGATTTGTTGTTGTATGTTCTCGTCTTTCTATGGTTGTGCGGCACCACCCTTGACATCCTGCCTTAACCGGGGGGACATTTTTCTTTCTGCTGGTCCAGTAAGGAAAAAGGATTGTGTTTACACGTGCGTGCCTTCTTATCTTTCTGTGGCACCGCCCTTAAATTTCACACCTTTATGGGAAGAAACTGGTAGGATATTAGACTGTGTTGTGTTCCTCAAGTAACCGTGACTAGTCTTTTTCAACACACACACGTGCACGGACGCTAGCATTTTTTTCTTGTGTGTCAAAATGTCCATCCAATTAATGTGGGAAATAACTCGTGGTGCCACACTAGTTCAGAAAGACAAGAATACAAGTACACACAATGCGTTGCGTGAAAGGCCACACCGGCAGAGAAAGACAAGAACATGTACACGAGCATTTGTCTTGCATATAGCAACCAAAGTGTTACTAACAAAGGAAAAATGTGAAAAAAAGTGGAATGTCAAGGATGGTGCCACACTTGCATGGAAAGGCAAAAGCCCGCGCACACACAAACTTGAGCAAGGTTTTTCATGGCCCATAAAACTTAGTGTGTGTGTTTGTGTGTCAACTTGGCATCTTAATTAAGAGCTGTGGCGCGACGAAATCATTAGCCACCGCCGTTTCCGCTTTGCCGCTCTAAATAAACGGCACGGAAAAGTCCAAGCGTCGTGTCTGTCTGTAGGTTACGAGTCCTCTCTCCAGCCGAGCGTCAGCGTTTTCGCTGAAAGGCGCACAGAACCACGGCGCTAGTTTTGAGCGACACAAGAGGCGGCCAATCAGGCCGGACCGATCGAGGCCACCGTTTTGTGTCCTGACCTCCTGAGGTTAAAGTGCTCAGTGGGAGGAAAAAGAACCTGAATCAGAGTCCTCTTTTATTGGGAAGTGAACCCTTTGTAATTTCTTACATTTCTGCATAAATTGGTCATAAAATGTGGTCTTTTGCATATTAAATTTAGTTTTTAATTTTGTAATTTCTTGTAGTATTTGAATAATTTATTTTACTATTGTTAAACCATTTATTAACATGGGTATATCGATTCAAATGATTTTTTTCCGTCATTTTTCATTCTTAATTTTTAAAATTGTTTTATTCACCTTATTTCAATTCAAATTTTACCGATTGTTTTATTAATTTATCATAGCATTGACTTTTTAAACGACCAATTACTTTACATAGTTTTATTTTACAAATGTAATTTTTAAGTCTCACTCTTTCAGTTGCTCTCATGTATGTGTGTCTATGCTCCGCTCATTTTATTATACTGATATGGATTCTATTTTTGTATTTATTATTCTCCCTACACACTTTTGTTTTCAAATTTCATTTATCATACTTTTTAAAAATATTTATCAAAATTCTTTTTTTGCATTTTTTTTTTTTTAATGACATATCATACTGCGTTTAGTCTGTCCCGATTTTATTTCTGTATTTCTCATTGCTCACCGTCCACAGCTCTCTCATTGGACGGCGTTTGACTTCAGGCGTGACGACTAAGAATCGTGCATAATAATAATAATAATAATAATAATGTGTTACGTCTCGCGGTCTGCCATTTGTGGCGCGTTGCGTGGCTTTGTGGTTTTGTGGTGGCGCGGGGGCCGGCTCAGCTGTGAGCTTTATTGTTAAAGCGCAACAGCGTATCCAAGTCATATGTTGCAAATATGCTGAGTGTGCGCTTCTGGTGCTCAAGCGCTCAGCTGGGAGGAGGATTGCTCACTGTCTGCCAGCACACACACACACACTCCATTGTGTGTTTGTATTTATATACTGTATGTGTGGTTGTGTGTTGGAGCCAACACATGGCTTTATGACTGCTTCATATACTGTGTGTGTGTGTGTGTTGAGGAGGAAGTGACTTGTGTTTGTTTAAACTCGGACAATTTAGCGGGAATGAGAACTCGCCAAAGCCACTTTTTATTTTTATTTTTTATTTTTTATTTTTTTTTAAACCAGGCCACCCCCACCCACACTCAAGGCGGTACGGCCGCCCCCTCCCCCTCGCCAAAACCTCCTGAATGGGTCTTTTGGTGCAGAAAGGACTGGTTCCGTGACAGGACCAGTTAAGGCTGTAAATCGGGTATGGGAGCGGGGGGGCCGGGCGGCTTTTGACCCAAAAAGCAAGCCACCAACTCGGCTAATCATAATAAAATGGTACAATTTATTTATTTATTCTTCGCGAGGCAACCCAACTTCATCCCACCGTAATTTTAAAAGCAGTTTATTTCTTTCCCTTCTTATGCTTGATTGATTATTTTTTTATACACTACAGTGCTATGTTTCTTCATTTAAAAACAACAACAACAAATGAGTGGATTCATGGCAATTCAATTCATTTCAATGAGGAAAATTGATTTGATTTTGGTTTGGGAACATGATCTTGGAACGAATTAAAACCATAATTCAAGGTACCGCTGCAATGTATACACTCATCGGTGCCAATATTATTAGCTCCGCCTCCGCCATCGGAGGAGATCCAATACGAAAATTGTGAAAAAGACGCCACTCCCGGCCTGTAGTGTACAAAGCAAATGTTTCTGTTGTACAAGTATTTTTTTTACATTGTCATTGATCTAATGCCCCTTTCACACGGGCTTATAAAGTTGGGAATTTTCTACATTCGGGGGTTAAGGTCCACCGAGCGACGCGGCCGACCCCGACTGAATCAGCCGAATCCGCTGATTCCGCTTCTTCCCCGACAATCCTGCCATGTTTTTGTGGTTCAATGAAAAGAATAATTATATGTGGAGCCTCAAAATAGAAATATATATATATACACGATACATGGTCGCAATTTTTCCGTTGCGGCACCTCTGTAGAGGTCACTCGCTTGGTGTGCAGCGAGCGGTCGCCAACTGTAAATTGTTTTCCCGATTGTCCACTTCAGTCGCGTTTGGCGGGCCGACGACGCCTGCGCTGTAAGAATACAGGGATGTAACATTTGAATGCCTGGCATTTGCTTCTCCCGCCTTATTGTCTTGAGCAAATGTCGCCGTTCAACAAGTATTTGACACGCTATCGTGCGCCTAAAGTCCCGTTCTCACCCTGTGATGATTGAAAACGAGACGAAACACGGGCACGGATGTAAAGTTTCACACCTGCTTCTCCTTCTCCTGCCTTGCCGTTGAAAGCTATTATTGCTGTTGTCATTTTATACCCCGACCTTGACGTAATCGAAATTTCTTCGCCGGAATGCCCGTGCCAGGCTGTGAGAACTCAAAACTGAGCGTTGCTACCTTTTTTATTTTCATCTTCGCCGCCATTCAAGCGAGAATGTTTCATTTAGAACAGCTTCTGCTCGTCCTCCACGAACCAGGAAGTAGCCATTCGACCGACACGCAAATGCTTCTTTCGGCCTTGTCGGCGCGACTCTTAGCGGTGTCCCGTCGAGTTATTTAATCCTGGCATTTATTTGAACTGTTGTGCGGTCTGATTGCCTGCCACGGGAGCGAGAGAGAGACTTTGGATTTGAATGAGAACGGGACGGAGAAGAAAAAAAAAGCGGAAGAAAATCTGGAAACGGTGAAGAAGAATTAGAAGAGAAGTGAGTCATGGTCATGTGCTTATGGGAGAGTCGCCACTTCCTCTGCACAACAACACCTGTCGCGCACACAAATAATGGTAGACGCACAACATGACAGTGATGATGTTTCCAAATATGGACGCGGTGGTGATGACGGGAAGTAGTGTGTGTGTTTGTGTGTGTGTGGTGGTCTTGGCTGATGTAACAGCTGGAAACCGGATTAGAAATGTTGTCGTTAGGTCACTTTGTCTTTTTGCGTTTCGACTCCCCCCCCCCCCCCCCCCCACCCAACGCCCCCACGCCCACTGGCTGACCTCCATTGCTCCTTACTTCTCCTCCTCACCACGACTTGACGTCGTCGCTCTTCTTCTCTTCATGCCCCACTTGAACTCCTCCTCTTTTTCTTACCTCCGCCACGCCTTCACGTCTCCTAACCCCTCCTCGTTTTCCCCTCTCGCCTACTTGAGCGGCCTTCTGCCTGTTTTCTCTTCTTCAACATTTCCTCCTCTGCTCCGCTTCCTCCAACTTTTTCCCCCCAAATGTTTTTTTCCAGCAAGCCTTCGACTCCTCTAAAAGCCGTTTCTTCTTCTCTCATTCCCCCCTGCGCTTCTTCTCTTCCCCGCCATCCTTCTCCTCTCTCCCTCTCGCGTTCCTCACAGACGGCGCTACAAATTTCACAAATAAAGAAAAATAAAGCCCCAAATTTATTATGCAACTGGCTTTCGCCGTCGAGGCTGTAAAATTGTATTTCGTAAGTAAAAGCAGTAAGTCCAATAGATTTCGGCTACATCTCCTGCGAGAAAGCTCGTTATAGTTTCGCTGGAGCTTCATGTTTTCGCTCACTTACTCACATCAAACTCGCTTAAAATATCACCCAAACTTGATATTTGTTATTTTTTTGTAATCTCTTGTTTTGGAAATAAAACTGTCACTGCGTTATTGTATATTACAAAAGCGATTTAGTGCCAAGACATCGTATTGAATAAAATAAAGATCACAACTGGGCGGGAGAAAAAAATTATTAAAAAAAAATGAGGGTCTCAATATTTTGGGAGTAAAAGTTCTGTTATTCTACTTAATTGGTCCATTTGATCACAATCATAATGGTCCATTGTGCAAGTTTTTAGCATCTTCCTTCTTCTAGCGGCCTCCTCCTCCGTCGCAGCTTACGTGGGTATGTGGCAAGCGCTTGAGCTGTCACGGCCTCCGCGGTGTCTTTTTCTGCCTACGCGCGCGCACGCACACACGCACACACACACAGAGAGCTAACAGCTGTCCAGCTGCAGGAGGAGGCAAGAGGGAGGTCTCCAGATGTGCGCTGGAGCGAGTTTTGGCATTAAGTGAAGCCAGCGCACGGGGATGATCGTCAAGATGGCAACGGCAGACGTGGAAAACATGTTTGCGTCGCTTCATTGTTTGCACACACACACACACATCGAGAGACGCAGGAGCTGTCTGCGCTACGACAGGCAGGACTAATGTTTGCGCAGGAGCAATAACACAATTAGGATTCCTCGCATTTCTCACTCCACAGGCATTCGACCTATGACCCCCACCGACCTTCCCTTCCTCCCCCTTTGGCGTTTTGCACATCTCACATCGCTGGCAGCCAGCCGGTTGATGTGTTTGTGACGTAAAATAAAAATAAAATACAGCGGTACCTTGACTTAAGAGTTTACAGCGGAACACCGCATACTTGCGGTTTGGCACCTTCGTGTTCACCTATTCGCTGATTTATAATTATTTTTTTTTCTTTTCTAACCTGAACAATGTTTTTCCCAGCTTATTGAAGAATTTTCAGTATTTAAAAAAAAATATATATATATTTTTTTGTATTGTAGAAAAACACAACACAATGTTAAGAAATAAACTGGTGTTGTGTATTCGGTGTGTTGGATGTGTGTGCCTTTAAGGGCGTGGCTTAGAAAATGACGTCAGGAGCGGGAGTCGGTCCGCATGTGAGCTGTGGCCTACAGCAGCTGCCTGGTAGTGTTCATATTTTATAGTTATATGCTGTTTACAGTTTGTTCTTGTCAACAAAGGGCGAAAAGTGCGTCAGTGACGAGCTCTCCTGGCCAGCATGCGAGGGCGTAACAGTGCTTTAATTGCTCTCTCTCTCTCTCTCTCTCTCTCTCTCTCTCTATATATATATATATATATATATATATATATATATATATATATATATATATATATATATATATATATATATATATATATATATATATATATATATATACATCCACCCATCCATCCATCCATTTTCTGAGCCGCTTATCCTCACTCGGGTCGCGGGCGCGCTGGAGCCTATCCCAGCTGTCATCGGGCAGGAGGCGGGGTACACCCTGAACTGGTTGCCAGCCAATCGCAGGGCACATACAAACAGACAACCATTCGCACTCACAGTCATGCCTACGGGCAATTTAGAGTCTCCAATTAATGCATGTTTTTGGGATGTGGGAGGAAACCGGAGAAAACCCACACAGGCACGGGTGGAACATGCAAACTCCACACAGGCGGGACCGGGGATTGAACCCGGGTCCTCAGAACTGTGAGGCTGACGCTCTAACCAGCCGGCCACCGTGCCTATATATATATATATATATATTTATATTTATATATATATATTTATATTATATATATATAATATTATATATAATATTATATATATAATATATATATATTATATATATTTATATAATATATATTATATATATAATATTATATATATAATATATATATATATATATGTTATATATATATATAATATATATATATATATATATATCAAATTTGAGCTCGCAACACAAAGTTAAAAAACAGAACCAAGCGACGGCTTCATAAAGGCTTCATAACTCAAACTCTTAAGCCAAGGTAGCGCTCTCCGCTTAAACTGCTCAGGCTTCGAAGACATGCAGCAAAGCGATAGTCGCCTAGCATGTTTCATAGCTGTATGCAGAGTTAAGAAGTGCGTAAAATAAAACTAAGATACTATTCACAAGGGAACGAGCCCTGTAGAATGCCACAAGATGGGGGCAAATGACACATTTTGTCTCAGTGAAGCTCCTCAACTCACTTCAAATTGTTTCCCTCGGCACTAAGATGGCACCGCTAGATGGCGCCCAAGCAATACTGTTAATGCTTTTGCCAAATAAGCACAAAACCGCAAGTAAGTGAATGTTTCAGCAAATAACGCAAGTTCGGCTCCACCCAAAATAATCCGCAAATTTACGTACGCTGAAGCGCGAGTATGCGCGGCTTCATTGTACAGTAAAACGACTCAGTCTTACAAGACACGAAGGGTTTTTTAAATATTTTTTTATTTTATTTAATTTTTTTGTTCACGGTTCCACTGCGTGTCACTGACAAAAACACATCTATATTTTTTATAGTTAATACATCCACGTGAACCGTGCTGTTAAATAAGCATCGTGTGCTGTCGTCGTCGGCACTTTTTCAAGGTTCTGCTGGAAATATTTCAGATTCCGGCATCTTGTCCAGGATCCGTTACATCGACTTGCTCCACAGGAAAATAATTGCATTGATTTATGGTATCGGTGGACTTTTTGGGGGTTGTTCGGCCCTTTTAAAAGTGCTCGTTTTGTACTTGTGACTATGGACAATAGCTCTTAATGACTCAGTTTCCATGTGTGTGAGTGTTTGCGTTACGTAACCGTCGTCTCTTCCTGAGAACGAGGCTGCCTGTTCCTCCTCCTTCTCCTCCTCCTCCTCCTCCTCCTCCTCCTCCTCTTCTTCTTCTTCTTCTTTGGCCGACGAGCCCCCCGCCGACAGGCTTTTTTTCCCGGCAGCCGGTTTGGAGTCAGAGCGCCGTGTTTTGACAGGGAGCTGGAATGCAACGGAGGCGGGGTCTTTCCAGGAAGTGCATGGCAATAGCGAGAGATCCGGGTTTCTTTTGGCCGCGCTCGGTTCGCTGAAAAAGAAGGACTTTAATAGGAAGGTGATTGCACACTCTGTGATGCAGAATTTTGCTTCTAGGCTGGTTTCTTTAAAGGAGGTTTATATATGTTTGATTTTCAGAATTTAAAACAGTTCCCAGGTGTCTTCATATCATGCATGTGACGTACTTTTTGTCCAAATATCCCCAAGGATCATGAATTACGGCACACTTGTTCTTTATTACGAGCATTTACATTATCAAGAGTCGGCTAATATTTGTTGCTTCATTCATTTTCACATTCCCCCTCAAAAATTTATTTTATTTTTGATTGTAAACAAATGTATACTCATACACATGATTTAAACCCCCCCACTCCCCAAAAAATGATGTTGCTTGTGGTATGGTATTCCTAGAAACCAGGCTTGATGAGAGCACTACACGCATGGTTGCTCGCTTAAAGGAGGCGCACTACTGCTGAGGACGACGTCGTTCTTTTGGAAGCGGGACTCGTCCCGACTCGTCGGCCGCCGCGCTTTTCAGAATTCTTGGCATTTAAACGAGGCAGCAGAGAGACGGCAAATGAAAGAGTGAGGCAGAGAGCCATCCAGGGAAAGTATAATTGCCACTGAGACGCCCTCTAATCTGCAGCACGCCTCTGCGAGGGCCGTTCCGGAATGTTCCTCTCTGTCCAAACCGGACCAGTGAAGTGAAAAACTGGTGGTGGACTTTTTTTAAGATTGACAGTATTACCGCCACCAGAAAAGTTAGATTTGCATTATCGCAGGTTTGTTTGTGCGTTACTTCTTGGTCTGCGCGCACCTTTCGCACTTTCCCTTCAAAGCCGTCTTCATTTTGGGCTACAACAAACGTGTGAAGTTGAACGCTCACTTCTCCGGTCCTGTTCTAGATGTATTTTATTCCTTTTATTTTAAACTGCCTCTTTCAACCGAAAATATTCCGGTGTCCAATTTTCAACCTTTTTCCCGTTTTGAACGGTGCGAAGTCGCCTTCACGAGTAATATTACCAAAAACTCATTCACTGGCAGCCATCCCAGTTAACATGGATATTTGACTTCTAAAGCCGTCAATGGCAGTGAATGTGTTTTAAGAGTCATATTTGAGGCAAGATGACACTGGACTGTGTGTGTGTGTTTTTTAAGGGTATTTTGCAATGCTGGGAAAGGGGTGTAGTCACTTCTTCAACCATCCTACTGTAGTATTTGATTTTATAAGTCACACCATGCATGTGTCATCTCAAACAGTTGTTGCTGTTGGTCTAAAATTGCCTAAAGAGGAACTAAACCCAAGATGTCAAAACTATATTTTAAATGAATGTATTTTCTTTATCAGTTGCAGTTCGCTTAAAGCAACAAAGTATTTATTCTAAAAGAATCCGTTTGAAATTAGTGGGAATGAGACGTATATTTGCCACTGTCGGCTTACTGTGCAGCTTTATTTGCTAAGTAACCCACACAGTAAATATTCAGTTAATATACAATTTACATGTCGTCATGTTGGGCAGAATCCTCCCATCTTCAAAATTACTGGAATCACCAATAAGTAAAAATCACTTAATAAGTCGAAAAGAATCTGGACGCACTTCTCTTTTGTCGCTGACAATGTTCTAGTTCCTACCGAAGCGTTGCGGCGATCCATTTTTAACAAAACAGGCTTACTCAAATGTATCAAATCTAACAAATTTCAACCGTTAGAATGTTTAAAGAAACAACCACATCCAAACTCAATTGTGAAGTGACAGTTTTATGCCGCGTTCAAAAATGTTAGATTTGTTCTCAAGCTATTTTCACTGATTTCAATTGCTTAATATTGCGTGAAAATAACTGACGGCTGACAAGCGTCGTCTCTTCTGTTACGCTTCCAGTGTGGCAATTTAAGATGTGTTTGCTTGTTGTTGTTTTTTTCTGCTACTTCTTCCCTCGTATCTTTAAAATTCAACCCGATCGTCGTTTAGCCGTCACGAAGGTTTCAACTGTGGTGGTCGCCTTTGCTTTTCTTCTTCCTTCTTCCACGTAAAGTGAGTTTCTAACTGGTGGACGCATTTTCATGCAGTCAAAGACAAAAATGTGTGTCGGTGGCAGGAATGTGTGACGTGGCCCCACGAATGAGGCCCCTGGATAAGTGCATTGCAGGTTGCAAAAAAAAAAAAAAAAAAACACACAGGTTCACCTTTTTGTCTAAAAAGAATCAACACAGCGCGAGAACGCTTGGTTTATTGTCTGGTTTTCTATGCAAGTGCAAATTAAGTGCGCAGCAGAGCTTCCAAATTACAGTTGTGAAATTTTCCATGGTGTTCGCAGTTTCTTTAAAAAAAAAAAAAGAAAAAAAAAGCCTCAGTCATCCTTAAAAAGGACACGTAATCATTAAATCCACCGTTCAGTGGTTTTAAAAATGCACGATCATTTAGTTACGGGGTAATCGATGTGTGCCAAAAGGCGACCCTGCTATTAGATTAGTACTTAAAAGGGGTCTTAACATATCCGAAGGGAACCTTTTTATTTCCGGGAACTACAAGTACCAAGAATTAAAATTGACCTGCAAATTTCCTGGCTTAGGAGTAATTATCGGAGCCATAATAGAGGCGGCCCCTTTCACACAGCCCCCGTTGTCAAAGCCAGATCTTTTATTTTTTTTTCTTAACTGACTTTGGAGTTATCAAAGCGGCAATCGAAGCCGGACGGCCGTTTTGCGGCTGGAGTCTCTCGCGTAAAACACATCTGATTGGAACCTTTTTCAGTTCCCTGAAGTACCAAGAACCAAATGTTGCTGGAATGTACCAAGGTTCATGGAACAAAACGTTCAACTGTGGCTTCACTTTTTGTTTGGTGAAGTTTTCAGTAGTGTGGGTTTGTGTGTATAAAAAAAAAAAAAAAAAAAACATCCTAGTCTGCCACTTCTTCTGTGGTTTTTTGTACTTTCTCAATGTCCAGGAACCTTGGGGTGATGAAGTGTCCCATGCATCTTGAACGATTGGAAGTCCCAAAAACTAAAACTTTCCGAAACTTTTTTTATTTTATTTTTTTTTATGTGGACGCTTGCCCTACTTTTGAGGGAATGTTTTGTTTGGACTTCCAGTCTTATCGCTCGTGGATGCGACGTTTGGAATGAGAAGCAGAAGGCGCTTCAGATGCGTTTTTCGTCGAGGTGTCGAGCTCTTCTTTAAAACCGAATTCTGGAGAAGTCGGACCCGCGGGGAGGTGCGCAGGACCTCGTTACACCGTTTTAGAAGTCTTGCGTGATTGTGTGTCCATTTGCGTTCCGCTCCACCCGTTCTTCACTGCGGACGACGTATCATTACTGCAATTACAAGGCAGGAGGATGCTAGCGTGTGCGCGCACACGCACGCACTCACACACGCGCACAGCCCCGTATGCACTCATGCATTCGCCCAATGCAAACAGACTGGCTGCATATGTGCTGCTGGCCTCTGTGGGAAACCTTCAGAGCTTCCATCTTTTATAAATCCTCCCTCTGTCTTGCCCGTGTGTGTGTGTGTGTGTGTGTGTGTGTGTGTGTGTGTGTGTGTGTGTGTGTGTGTTCACTTGAGCACAGCATTCCTTTCCACCCTTCTTTCCCGAAACCCCCCTTCGCTGCATCTCCATGTCTCCTCCGCTCCACCTCGGCTAAGAAGGTACTCACACAATCTGAGTGTGTGTTTGCGTGTGCGTGTGAGTGTGAGAGACAGAGAGAGGGTCCCTCCTTCACTGAATACCTTTTGTAAAAGGAGCCGGACTTGAATGGGAGTGGTGTCGATGGCAGTTTCCCACCATATTTAGCAGCCCCCCCCCCCTTCACTATACCCCCCCTCCTTTTTGTTTTTTTTTTACCCACACACACGTCTATTGCCTATTAAATGCCAGCGCAGATTCAAGTAGTCAGCTGATGAGGGCGTTGAATATATATCGGGTGTTTGTGCGAGTATGTGTGCGCGTACGTGCGTTTGTGTGAGTGTATTGCTCATTCAGTCATTGACTTCCGAGCAGTGATACATGAGAGCGTAAGACACACAGACACAGGAAAACGTGTGTCTTCCATATGTTGTGTTGTTGTTTCACTGAGGCCAATGGACGAAACAACAGGCCATTGACATTTGCGTTGTGAAAGGTATTCGGACAGGGTCTACTTATCTGAATGCGGCAAGCTGCAGCGGCTGCACGACAGGCGCACAAGGCAGTCGGTTTGCCTCTTGAAATTGTCCGAGTCAAAAGACTGAGTTCATAGCTTTTGGTATAACGGTGGTCCCTTGAGATACGAGTTTAATTTTGGTTTATGGCCACGCTCTCAACTCAAAACACTTTTTAACTGAAAACACTCAACTCATCTTTCCCTACTGAAATGAATGGGAATACAAATTAAACTGACCCAGCCTCCCCCCCCAAAAAAAACCTACAAACTATGGTTAATAAGGAAAATAGCGCTCTATATTTTATTTAAATGTATAATAATATCAGAATGCAAAAAACAATGCAACAGTTTGTGCTATAATTTTACTTTTTTTTTTTTTTTTTTTTTTTTTTTCCCCCCCCCCCACAGAGGATAAAAAATATATGCCTGAGAAGTATTGTAGTGTTGCCTGTCTACATGTGTTGCTGCACAATCTGTGTTATAACATGGCCGCAGAGATGCTATTGGTTAGCTCGTCTATGGCGTTTAGCGTTAAGCCAGCGTAAACCCAAGTGGTGCGGTCGTTTTCAAGACTCAACGTGGGATTCTCTTCGTTCCACGTTGAGTTTTGAAAGTCAACTCCAAGCTAGAACCGCACATCGTTTGCGCCGAGTGGAGAAACTCGCCGGCGCAAACCTCCCGGAAGGCCACTTTGATGGCGGCAGACACAACAAAATGCGATTAGAGCGAGTAACCGCCTCCACCAATTCATTTTGAGGCTAAGTTGGACTTAACCTTTGTCGTATTTGCTGTAAATGCTCTTGGAAGTGGCCAGCAAAGCGCCTTACCTACTTGCAGTTTTGCTTGTGAATATTCAAAGTACAGTCTGAGTGTGTGTGTGTGTGTGTGTGTGTGTGTGTGTAAGCCATGCTGTGAGGTCATGGTTGTCTCGGATCGTCTGAGGTCTCATTGTGTGTGTTTGTTACTTTCTACACACTTTTAAAGACACGCACACGCATTCAGGGACAAGCGGGTGATTGTTGTCTGATGTGGAATTTTTCTGAAAGTAACTTTTCTTTTTTTTTTTTTTTTTTTTTTTTAATCCCGACACCTTGCTGCGGGGAATGCAAGTGTGTGCGCATGTTTCCGCACGCGCGTCACACCCCACTGTTGTTCATACATAACACGGGTGTAAATAAAGCGTGCCTTATGTGTCATGTGGATCTATCTATCTATCTATACTATCTTACCTTCGTGGCTGACCGATTCCTTCTGCACTGAAGCATGATAGCTCTCCATTTATTTTATTTTTATTTTTTTAATTTTTTTTTACACAACAGGCTCTCTCAAATGTATGTAACCTAACTATATTCACTCATTTATGTCGAGGAAGGAAAAACTCTCCAGACCTTCAATCTTGAGGTGACATAATGTGTTTTACAACAGCACTCAGTTGACGCGTTCGATAGAGTTCATCGAATTGTTCGAATTGGTTAATAATGCGTAAAAATAACAGAACAATGGTATCAATTTGTGAAAAAATACGAGATTGAGCAATATTTTGACATAGGAAATTTCCGCCTGACAGTGACGATATGTGTGTATGTATTTATTACATTTATATATATATATATATATACACAATATATATATTGTATATATATATAATAATATAAATAAATATATTTATTTATATTATTATAATATTTTTTTTTTTTTTTTATAATTTTTTATATTTATATTATAAATAATATATATGTGTGTATATATATAAATATATATATATATATATATATATATATATATATATATATATATGAATTGTGTATATATACAATTATTGTATATATACAATTATTTATTTCCTCCTTAATTCCTTCGTCCTTACTTGCGTCCTTCCTTACATCCTTTTATACATCCTTGTTCATTCCTCCCTCCCTCCCTTCTTTCATTTCTTCAGTAAAGAAGTTCATTTGAAAACTGTACATTAGAAAACTTACAAAAAAAATTATTATTATTATTATTATTTTTTAAATCTTCTCAAAACAAGTAAAAAAATATTAAGACATTTTGTCCCTAAAAATCTGCCAGTGGAACGATTATGAATTCACTCGAGTCTTAAAATAAGATCTTATATCTTAAAAAATATCTTTATCTTTTTCCAAACCCTCCTGAAATAAGTACAGTAGCAAGTTTTCACGAGTTGTAAGATAAGTTCACTAGGTCTAATTTTTGTTTTTTGTTTTTGCAGTGTATTAACACTGTTATACTTTATGTAACCACTCTTTATTTTTCAGTTACATGAAGTCAAAACAATAGAATACATATGACTTCAATAATCAATAATTAAGGCGGAATATACCTTTTCGTGCATTTTTTTGAACATTCTAAATATCGACTTGTTGTTCACCAGTTTGTCCCGATTTTTTGTTTTGTTTTATTTTAGTTTTTGTCCCTTTGATTAAGAGCCCTCATTAGCTAGCACATCCAATATCATCCTATCACGCTTAGTTACAGCTGGGGCAACTTCTATGCTAAGCTAACTTTAAGAGTCGTGTGTAACCTCTTTCTCGGCTTTCTCTCCCCTCCGTCTCGCGCTTCGCTTTTTCCTGGCAACCGGCGCCAGTGGCGTTACCATCCGTCTGCGATGTGTACTCTGGGAGCGGCATAAAGCGCGTACGTGCGTGTGTGTGTTGCGCGTGCGTGTGCGACGCAGGATGGCCAGGCCGGGCTGGGAGCGTGGCTCCGCTGGAGAAAAAGACTTTGCGGTCGGAGCGAAACGGGTGATTAAAAAGGTCGAGCCAACATGGTGACGGTGGCACGTGTGTGCGCGTCTGTCTGTTTATGATGCAACAGTCCGAGCCGCAGCTGTGTGATCTACTAACCCCCTTGAAGACTTTGTTGGTGGTGCAAGAGGATGTGCGGTTGAAAGTGAAGACGCACAGTGACACGCAGCTGTGTGTGTGTGTGGGGGGGGGGGGGGGAGGGGTTTCCTAATATTTTGGTTACCTCGTTTAGTTACGAGCAGGTCGAAATATATAAAACAAATAAAATAAATAAAATTAAACATTTCTGCTCCTTCTGTTGTGTACGAGTTGGCCACCACGGGCTCAATATAACAGTCATGTCGACAAACGTAGAAGAGTTTCACAACTACTGTAAGTGACTCAGTAAGCTGCAGTAATATTAGTCGTTTTTCCCAGAGGATAAATAGTATGCCTGTGAGTATTCATATATTGTCTATCTACATGTTGCTGCACCTTTTGTGTCCAAATATCCGTTACCGCCATGTAGATGCTATTTGTTAGCCCATCTATGGTGTTCCCCGTTATGTATTAGCATTAAGCTAGCAGACTGTAAGGCGGGTTCTGTTGTTATTTGAAATAAGCGGCATGTAATTCTTTGTTTTATGTTTGTTTTTTGAGTGAACTTCAACTGGAAATGCCATTAAACAGCTTGAAGCCTCTTTCTTTCTTTTTTTTAAGAATATTTCACTATCTGCCAAACTGCCGCTTTGTGTGAGCTGAGTCGAATTGAGTACACTGCCAACGTACAGCATTTTTATCTCAAATTGTTTCTTGCAAGTCAAAGCAAAACAAATATCTTGAAGATAGAAGATAAGACGTATCTTGAAAATCTTGTTTGTCGGGCCACTCTTATCCCAAGGAACGGATTGTAAACAAAACAAAGAAAAATCGATTCAGTCGTGAACAGATTTATTACCTTTTTGTGCTCGGTATTTAATACAAAATGCATTCTTTACCCAATGCCTTTTATGGCGCATTGCCACTGTGTGGAGCTTTGTTTGCAATGAGGAAAGCAAACATTTTAACAGTGATGGAAACACTTTGGCGTTTGCGTGACGTAAAGGGAAATGCACTTAACCGACTTACTGTACGTGTGCCTGACTCATTTCTTTCTCTGTACTTTCCCAGGTAGGGCAGTTGAGTGAATTTCTCCATGAATGTACGTCACAATGATGATGACAGACCAGATTCCACTGGACTTGGCTCCGCCGCCTCTCCTGAACGGGGAGGTCCCGCTCATGCCGCACATGGTTAACGGCGACGCGGCGCAGCAGGTAAACACTCGCTCTCGTCCCTGCCCTCGTCGGACACGCCGATGCCTCGGGTGGCAACGCGTGTGCGTGCAAACACAGTCGAATGTGCTGGTGAACAAGAACTCGCGCGCGTTTTTCCTGTGTGTACCAGCAAAAAATGCCCCCCATAAACGACAAATGGCCCCCACAAGAAAGTGGGATGCCAAAAGCGGAGTCACACACAAGAGCATTGTTCTTGTGGACCAGCCACAAAAAAACAATATGACTTTAATAATAACGTTGCAACGCCAAGGGTGAGGCCACGCTAACATAGAAAGCTAAGAACATCCGCTCGTATTTGTCCCATGTGTAACAGCCAAAACGGTTCCGCCAAGTGAAACCTTCCCTCGATGGAGGTGAGACGAACGAGGGTCGTGCCTCACTAACTCGTAACGACACACAACATACATACACACACACTGTAGCATTTAAACATTTTTTTTTTTTTTTATATCTTGTGGATCAACCAAAATGTCCCCACAGTGAAGCTTGGGGTGGCGCCGCACTAACACAGAATGGCAAGAACGTACACTTGCACGTATGCAACATGCGGCACCGCCCGTCACTTCTTGCTCAGTCACACATCCCATTGGACACCGACATATACATACATTTACGAAATATCTATTTTTAGTTTCATTACTCAGCGCTTGCGTGATGTTTACTAATATTGTGTACTGCTGACTTTTAATGAATGACTTCATTCAACCACCAAGTCTATTTCCTCCTTGCTCCTATACAGTTTTTTAATTTTTTTATTTTTTTAAAGTAATTTTTTCTTTATTTTTGCTAAACTGCTTTTAACGGCGCTTATCCTCTGTCTGGAGCGGGCCACGTCGTCCGGGATTGGACTATCTTCCTCCCCACAAGTGGTTGGGGTTGGTGGTGGTGTTTTTGGCAGCGGCGCGCTAGCAGTTAGAGGACTTTTCTTTTATTTTTGTATTTGTTTTTTTTAATTTTAACTCCAAAGCCCTGCAGCCTAAACTTATTGTGAAACCAGAGATGGAGGCCAATGATTATACAGTTTTATCTACGTGTGTGTGTGTGTGTGTGTGTGTGTGTGTGTGTGTTGAGTCTGACATCTTGTCGTTCATCTTCCCGAGATCTTCTGTCTATATCAGGACTTTCACAACTTTTGTGCACATTTGATTTTTATAACAGACACATGGACTGTGTCATTTCTAGAAGAAAACAAGGTCAAAAAGTGTATTAAAAAAAAATTGCTCCATTTTTATCTTCTAATGCATTTGCAGTGAAGCAACATTCAAATAAATATTAAATGTATATGTAAAATTGTTTACATTTTACTTTTTCGTTAAATTTCAATAATACTGGATGAGCAAATTTTTCCACAAATAAATACCAACTTGCCCAACAAATAAACCATCGCAAATTCCAGGTGGAAAAGACCAACTAGAACAGCTTGAAAAAGGACATTTTGGGCATTTTCAATCCAAATTATCGTGCAAACCTGTTAAAAGAACATCAATGACTATAGAAATGTTATTAAAAACTGATGGAAGGGGACCTTTAAACTGTTTTATTATTATTTTAAATCGCGTACAGTACAATTAAGTCAAATTTATTGAGGTACAAAATCCTCATTCTAAATGAAACAGATGCGCAAATAATACATGCAAACATGAAACATTATTAAACGCTCCAACGTATACGACAAATAATGCGGGACTCATTGCACAGTCCGCACTCGGCGTCGGCCCACGTGGTCTGACGGGCGGGGGTGTTTCTCAGTCCTGGGCGAACGCGGGTCACCCTGCACTCGACTGTGGTTCCCATAGCAACAGCCGCCGCGGCTGCAGCAGACAGAGCAGGAAGTGTGTGATTGTGTGCGCGTGTGTGTGTGTGTGTGAGGAAGAGGAGTGTCTCGGCGCTGCGATGGACGAGCGCGCCGACTCCCAAGGCAGTATGTGAAGGCTTTTTTAAATTTTTTTAAATTTAATTTAATTTAATTTTTTTTAAATAAACGACGGCACACCTGTAGCGCATTGGGGGCGGTGCACGTGTGTGTGAGTGTGTGTGCGCGCATGTAATGGAGGGTCACCTGTTTCACGTCTACAGCCACGTGTACACGCTCAACCATCTGCACGGCGACAATATGACGGTAAGGCGGGGAACGGCGGGTGCACCGCGTCGCTTTTAGCGGTCGCGTTAAGTCACCGCCGCCTGTCAATCGTCTGATTGGACGACGTGATTGTCGTCGTCTCCTTCTACACAACTAAACTTGTATTCGTGTGTTTGGACACAGGTCATCCTTGTACAGGTGAACCCGGGGGAGACGTTCACCATCCGAGCGGAGGACGGCTCGCTGCAATGCATCCAGGGTCGGTATTTCTTGCCCGTTGTCATAGCGATGCGCGTGCGTGTGTGTGCGTGTGTGCGTGCGTGCGCACCTTGGTTTGAAGTTCACATTTGGATCCAGTAAAAAATGCGAAACTGCGTTTCTAGTGTAAACAGGAACGGATGACTTTTAAAATGAAGCATTAACAGCTTCAATCTTTTCAGCATCAATGGTTTGTCTTCTTTTTAGACCTTTCCATCATGAATATTTTGTTTTCTTTTGTACTAACAATTATTATACTCCAAATTGCCTTTTGTTTTTGCTTTGGCTCCATCTGAAGAGCCTGGAAAAGACTTGCTGGAAGTTTATTTTATTTATTTATTTTTTCTCTTCTTCAGCCAGAAGCTGAGCTGCACTGTGTTGGTTTACGGTCTATGCTTGTGCTTGCTAGAGCGCGAGGCAGTGAACGCTTCTTGCGCCTTACCCATGTAATGCAGAAAAGTGGTGGGTTCAATTGCATTGTGGAAATGTCAAACGGTCTCTCCGTGTCCGTTTTGAGTGAGGTCTCTGTTTAAGGACGGCCCCGAACGTATCGCCGTCATGCAAGCGGACACCGGCAGCTGCACAATGGCGATGGAAACAGTAACTGCTTTCTTTGTGGGAACCACGTCGAAGTCAAAGAAAGTCTCGGTCACTCCTTTCTTTGTGCAAGGGGGAAAGGGGGGGAAAAAAAAAGAAGCGGCAGCCGGGGGTTTCCCCTTAAACTTGCATAACAGCGTCCCGTATTGATGATGTCAGCAGGGTCTCAGCTTTGAAAGAGCGCTGTCGTTGCGGCCGTCTCAGCTTGGAGACCCCCCGATCGCCCCTACTGAGCACCCCCCTTGTGTGTCTCGCCCCCAAGTGCGATATTCTAACTAATTGCAGCCCTCCTCCCTTTTCTACATCTGCCAGGTAATTGAATGTCCCTTGAAAGCAAAGAGACCCCCCCCCCCCCCCCCTTCCTTTGGGCATTATCTCGGAGGGTGGGGTTGGGTTGGGGGGGGGGTAGATAATGCCAGATAAACTCACTTGAGGACAGGAATCTGGGATGGAGAGATGACACAGATAGAGCGAGAGGCAATGGAGGGGGGGATGTCCGTGGCCATGTTATAAGACGTAGACCGATAATATAACAAATCTCACAGGCATATATGCTTTATCCTCTGCGAAGAGTTGTGACATCTCCCTTGTCTCCGTCTATATCTGTATGTTTGTATTATACTGCCCCCAGGTGGCCAAGGTGCGCACACCAGAAGGAGCATCTTAATGACCATTGAATTAAGGCAAAAAGTATGACTAAAATGGTTTGATTATTTACATTCTATTTAATCATGTCATTGTATGTTTTGCCGAGTGGTATTTTTCCTCATAAAAGTACACATTACTGAAATTTGTTTCCAGTTTCCCCGACTGACACGAAATCTGGCGGACATATCTATCATAAGAGACCGCACGAAAAAAAGCACGTCCTAACCCTAACTAACCCTAACCCATCCAACACATCCTGCAACGTTGCAAGCTGAATCCATTTGGTAATAAAAACAGATCTCTCCTTCGGGCTTCAATATTTATGAGCACACGTTGCCTGTGAAAAGTTTTCGAGAGCCCTCCAGGTTATGGAATTGTGTTTTTGTAAGGGGGGTGAGGTCATAAAATTCCATGTTCATATAAAAAAACGAGTTTAAAGGCAGCGGCGCATTGTTTGTAATAAGCTGCACTTTACCGATGGATGTGCGTGCGTGACGGTTTTCATACGAGAGAATGTATATTTTTGAACACGTTTGCATGCAGTGCTGTGGCAAAAAAGAAGAACGTTATATAAAAAGCTGCATAAGGACACGCGCAAGTGTGCGCAAACATGGAGGTTTCAGGCATCGCACCGAATCTCAGTTTGGTTTCGCCCTGACTGACGCCGCCAAACTCCCCCAACGCAACCTACCATTAAACTTGCTGACCTCTAAGAGTGCGTGTGGCTGTCTCCAAGAGTGTGCGTGCGTGCGTGTGTGTGTGTGTGGCCCTCCACATTAATAAAATGTGCATTCAAACATGACCCCGCGGGGCCTGAGACGCACAACCAACCCCCCCACCCAGCAAATTATCCCTCGTTGACTGTAGCGAACGGCGGTGAAAACATGCGCGCACAAACACGACTGTGAAGTTTTATGACGCGTGGCGGCTCCAAAAAATGGAAACGCACACTGCCAATTTTTTTCTTTTCAAGCCGTTTCACAGGATGGGCTTCTCGACTGGTTTTCACGCGTCCTCTTGTGATTGATATGCGTGTCGGGTTTCCTGGCAATCGGGCGGCAGATATTTTCCAACGCTCGATTTAACTCGACTCGATTTACAGAGCACCTTACCCGCAACCGCGGCTCCGTGGTGTGTTTTATGGCGGCGGCCTGACTGCGTGAAGCTCCTCCCCTCACGTCGACATAGTTCCTTGGCACAAAATGGAGCCAAAGCATTAGTTTTACATCAGACGTGTTCTTTTGTGGACGTTTCATATGAATATGTTCAATAATCGAGGCGAGCTTCACCCCAAAACTACGTGAATAAGCGAATTCGCAAATGCCGAACCGCAAATATATGTAATCCGTTTTTGCGTCCTTGGATGATGCCCGATGGGACACGGTGGGTTTGTCCAATATAAAGACTTTTTTTGCGTGGGCCATAAACCTCGTTCCCTCCACTCGCAACGAAAGGATGCCAAAAGAAGGGTAGAGTGCAGACCTTCATTCCGGTACCCTTTTTTGGTACCCTTTTGTCAGAGTGTTCCGCTTGGAAGGCGAGTATGCTAATTAGCATCACCGCCCACCCCAACTCATCGGGTAACTCCCCCCCCCCCCCCCCCCCCCCGCTCCCAAGACCATTCCCCGGAGCTTTCCCACACTCACTTCAAAGGGCGACACTGGAGGGTGTGCTCGAGCACCCGACTCTGGAATGCGCCCGTGCTCATGCGTGTGCGTGCGTGTGTGTGTTTTACAAGGCTGTGTTGGTTTACTGTGTTGTTTGCTCTTTGTTGGACTTTTATGTGGGCTAATGAGGGCTGGGTGGGGGGCCGCAGTGGCAGGTGTTGGCGGATGGAGGGGAGGAAACTAGGCAGGATGTGACATCATCATCAAGCGCTCATTGGGCTTGCTTGCGTTATCAATTTCAGCTTGGGGACAAAAAGGAAGATTTTTTATTATTATTTTTTTTTTTCTCAAATGATTTTTATTGCTATAAATGGGTTCATAAAAATAAAAGAAACTTGATTAATTTAAAATATTTTGTAAAGTTTACAAGAAGAGGACAAGGATGAAAACAAGATTTTTCGGAATTGAAATTTTGGGAATCCTATATAGTTTTCCATCTCTGGGATGGCGGAGAGTTTTGTATTTGTTTCAATATGAACAAAAGGAAGATTAAAAAAATGTTTTCATTAAAAAGGAATAAAAGCAAAGCAAAAATGAAATGGCAAAAGTAATGACACAAATTAAGCAAATGAATTGCTTTAATTAAAAAGAGAAAAATGTTTCTTTTCTGCATTTGTTTCAATTTGGGAAAATGAGTATTGTTTTCTGAATTAAAAATAAGAGTAAAAAATAATAATGAAAGATTAATTCTCCAAAATTACAATGAATTTTTTTTTACATTCAAATGTTAGGAATCATGTTAGTTTTCTGTCTTAAGCAAAATATTTTTATTTATTTATTCATTTATTTTTTAAAACATTCTTTTTGATGACTTTTTGACAAATGATGAGTTTCATCACGCAAAGTTACTTGATTGTCGACGGCCGCTGTTTTTGCATTGCGCTGTTGTCGCCGTTAAAGATTTGAAACGGACATTCAGATGCGCCTGAGTTGAAATGTTCACATTCACAAGGTCTTCTTTTGAAATGACAGGAAGTAATACTCCAAAACGTTTGGTTGTGCAATATATTTTCCTCCCTCCTGTTTTGTGGAGGAAAACAAAACAAAAAAACCCTCCTACTTTTTAATATATTTAGCCTTCTATTTTTATCTCACTTGGCTGGACGCTGCTCCCTTTCGTCTCACTTTTTTCTTTTCTTCTTTTTTTTTTTTTTTTTGCCAGAGTCTGCACTTCTCTGGAAATAGCTGCTTGTGAGAGACATATTGCAAAAAGTTGAGATTGCACCAAACACCCGCACATGTAGCACCGTACGGCGCGTTTCCTTTTGCATACGGCACCCGTTCGCACTGCTTGTCGGCCATTTTTGGTTGGAAAGTGCAGTTTTTCAGGGATTTGACACACTTGACGAACGTCACCGAATTCACCCGATGGCCGCCAGATTTGAAACGCGTGTACTTGACAGATGGGCGTTGGGAGGAGGAAGAGGAGGAGAATGCTGCGTCTGTCTTCATAAGTGTGTGGAAAAAAAGGGGAGAACTTTCCAGAAAGAGAGAGGAAGAAGGGCAATCTTTTCCAGGGATGAAATGCCTGGCTCGCTTGACATTTAGGGTACAGCTGTAGTTGTTTGCACTCCTCCTCCTCCTCCTTTCTCCTCTTTCTTCCCTCCTTCTCCTCCTCCTCCTACTTCTTCTTCTTGTTCTTCTTGTCTGCAACCTCGTCCTCATCCTGCTTGAATTCAGCCGCGCAACACTTAAATGAAGCTCCACATGCTCTCGTTCTTTTAAACAGTAGATCAAACTTCATGGGAATGTTGCTGCTTAACTCTTAATCAGGCACAATTCATCTTCTAATAATAATAATAATAATAAAAATAATAGCAATTAGAGGTACATCAAGTTATTTATTCATGGAAATCTAATCAATGATTACGTTCTAATTGATTAACTTTTAGAGACTACGTTTAATTTCACAATACTGATTTAATTTTGTGACTCCTTCCAAATCAGCCGTGATTGAAATGATATTAAATCTAATCATGTGTTACAGCTTTTTTTTAAAATGTTGTTTATTTTATTTTTTTGTGCTGCACAAGGACGATGCGTTCAAGGTCCGGACACTTGACACGTAACTCCGCTTTCACGGCTCGGTGAAGGGTTAACGCGTAAAATGTTTTGGGATTCTTGACAGTTCCGACATGCAAATGTTTACATGATGTTAGCTTTCCGTTGGCCGGATTGGACAGAGGGAAGTATGTTCGGCGGTGGAATGAACTTTGTTGTTGTTGTTGTTGTTCCCCAGCTGTCTTTGCAAATATAATCTTAAACATCATCTATGTTGTGAATGGTGAACGGGGGGGTATTCTGGGAAAGTCCCTCTCCGTGTTGGATTTGGACGGGCTCCCATCGCGCTGAGGCTTGAGAGTCTCGAAAATGGGACAAATTGGCGTTGGGAGTGCAAAGCGGGCGCTCGCCTTTGATCAAACTGGGAAAGCGGAGTGCTTGTCAAAGGCCCGTGACTCATCCTGAAGGAATGGGGAGGGGGAGGGGCTGGGGGCTTTACAAAAGCTGGTCTTTTTACTGGGTGAAGGTTTGAGGAGAAGAAGCAGGAAACGATTATTGGACTCCGCCGAGTGTGTTTACTCGCCGACAGCTGTTGCGCCTCCTCGCTTGTCGGGCCTGGCTGATTAGGGAATGGATAGAATGAGTCATAGCCCGTCTGGATCGGGTACATTTGCCGCGTGCGCAGGAAACCACGGCGGCTGTGTCACCGGTGGGTCGAGGAGGGGGGCGAGCGCGGTGTGTCGCCCGCCGCCGCCGTCGTCCGGCAACCGTGGGCCAAACGATCACGTTTTAGGGTGAAACAAAGTGAATGAAACGTTTATTTAGCCAAGGAAATTTAATTATAAGGAAATTTGGATAAACGGAGCAAAAGTTGCATATAAAGCATGTAGCCATACAGGAACAATACGATAACGAGAGTTATATCATGAATGCTACAAAGAAAATATTTATGAAAATAAAGTCATAGTTATGAGACAAAGTTGCCAAAACTGCTGGGATATCAAAAAGTGACAGTCCGAAGTTTTAAGTTGTGATCGTACGAGGGAAAAATTCTTCAGGGGTGACTTAGGTTTAGGGGTTTAAAAAATGAGAATAAAGTTAGTTTACGAGAGGGGGAAAAAAAATGTGTGGGAATAATTGTCATTACGAGAAAACAAGAAAAAAGTTAAAAAAAAAATTTTTTTCCTGACAATCACAAGTCAAAAAGTTTCAATTTCATTAGAAGATATAATTAATAGTGAAATAATTTACAAGAACTTAAGGGATAAAAGTCTGTATACATTATTTGTGAAAATAGTGAGGGGGGGTTGGGGGGGATCACGTGTTACGGGATAAAGTGATATCGTGAAAAGAAAGTAGAATTCCATTTCTCACAGTCGTACCAACTAAAATATTAAAACATAAAGTTGTACTTTTGTAAAGGTCAAAGTTAAAGTATTATTAGAAAAAGTTCTGTTATGATCAAAATTTTTACTACAAATGTTTTTTACAAAGTTGTAACCTGGAGCAAATCGTCGCGTGTGCGTGTGGTTTAAAGTGAGGTGAGTGCGATTTATCAGCGTGAACGACGCAAATGTCAGCGTGTTCCAGGATCGGAGTGTTTGTGTGTGTGTCAGTGTGACTCCTTGAAGAGTTTATGCACAAGAGTCCAGGTGTTGCGCCACTTTTGTCTGCATTTTTTTTTTTTTTTTTTTTTTTTTTTTGCGCAGACATGTTTGTCTTGTGCCTTTTGTGTGTAATTGTGTACACATCTGTGTGTGTGCAGCTGGGTTGCTGTGTGTGTGTGTGTGTGTGTTTTTTTTTTTTTTTTTTTTTTTCCTGAGAGAACAAAGCGGAGCGGCCGAATCCCTCCAGACGTTACGTTGCTCGACTCTGGAGCGGGCCCAGCGCCGCAAGTAGGTCGTCGGTGCGCAGGGAGCCTCCTCTGGGCGGGTGGCAGCTGGAGAGTTGGCCCCCGGGCACTCGTGTTTTTAAAAGACGTCAACACAAATACTTGGAGGCTTGTCCCGATCTGATCACGTGGTCGGAAATCGGCGCCCATCGCTCATTTTCAGCTGCTCTGTATTGGGCACCTTTCCAGATTTGGAAACTTCTCAAACTTTACGTTTTGAGACTGGGGTACTGTACATAATGATTCAATTCAAAGTGAAATGGAAATTGGACTGAAATAAATGTTTGAAAACAAACTTGTAAAAGATCAAATGCAGACGTGTTTAACTTACTTGTACTTAACAAATGTGCTGTACTGTTTCAAAAAAAACTAAATAATAATAATAAGTTGAAGCCAATGTAAAGAAATATGCAGAGTTTGAACATTTAATTCAGTGATTCTTTCACGTACAATTAGTGGGAGCCCTCGTACCAATAGGGAACCACTGTTTTAAAGGTTGCAAATAAAGCTGTGCACTTTTTCGTCTTTGCTGTGACCTGTGGCATCACAAGAAGCCGCCCCCCACCCCCAAAAAAAACAAGTAAACGACTGTATTTTGGGGGCATATTATCGAATTTGGAGCTTCCAATGCATTGAGACTATAAAATACAAGTTTGGTTTTGGCGGATGCTTCTGGCAATACGAGTGTATTCATTCATTCATTCATTCATCTCGGCTTTTCCGAAGTCGGGTCGCGGGGGCAGCAGCTTAACTCATTCACTGCCAGCCTTCCCAGTTAACACGGATATGTGACTTCTAAAGCCGTCAATGGCAGTGAATGTGTTTAAGCGGAGAAGCTCAGACTTCCCTCTCCCCAGCCACTTCGTCGAGCTCCTCTGGGGGGGCTTTCGAGGTGTTCCCATGTCAGCTCGGAGACCTAATCTCTCCGGCGTGTCCTGGGTCGTCCCCGGGGCCTCCTCCCGGTGTGACGGAAACCGCACTGCTCCTCCTGAATCTGAGATTCGACTTCCTGACGGACCCTCGTCTCCAGCACTCCCCTGAGTAGACCTTACCAGGGACGCTGGGGAGTGTTCTCCCCCTGTAGACAGCCCCAAAACATCCAGAGCCTTTAGGAACTCCGGGCGGATCTCATCCACCCCCGAGCAGCTTTTTAACCACCTTTTTAACCACTTCAGCCCCAGAGACAGGAGAGGCCGTCTAAGAGTCCTGAGATTCTGCTTCCTCATGGCAAGGCGTGTCGGTGGAATTGAGAAGGTCTTCGAAGCATTCAGCCCACCGACTCACAACATCCCGAGTCGAGGTCAGCAGCGCCCCTTCCGCACTATAAACAGTGTTGATGGTGCCTGCTTCCCCTTCCTTAGATGCCGGATGCTGGATGTTTTTCATTTTTCAATTTGGATTTAATTTTTTAATTCTTCAATTTCATTCATTCATTTTCCATATTTCATTATAATTATTTTTTTCAAAATATTTTAATGCCAATGTCTATTTTTAAGTACACACAGGGAAGCTTATTGCAGTATGTGTGCCCGTATCTGCAGTTTCCTGAACCCCACCTATTCTGGTTTTATACGACCCCCAGAGGTCAAGTGTGTGGAATATGAAAAGCCCACATCACATCATATTCAGATAATAAACTTCTTGACTTGTTCTCCCTTTTTTTTTTTTTTTTTTTTTTAAATTATATATAAAACAGACTTTTTCAACCTGAGTAAACACAGGTTGATTTCCTGAGAGAGGTCCTGTGATGGAATTTCAGAGGATATGACTTCTGCAGGTTCAATAAAAAGAAAAGCAAAATCCATAAACTTGGTGCAGCTTTGCCGCTTTAAGCGCAGTCAGAAAATACAAATTTACATCCGTTTGCGTGGTAATTGTTCCCCTGGCTCACAGGAGCGGGGGGCGCTTAACTGCTAGGCTGCAACCGCAGCCCCGGAAAGTCCGTCCGGCGAACGACTGCCGGTGACACAGCGATGAGAATCTTTTTTTCTGCTGATTCCTTTGTTGGGGGGTGGGGGGTGGGGCAAAACACATTTAGCTTAACTTTTTTGGAAATGACTCATAACGCTAAAATGTCATGTGAGGACAAACTCCAAAACCTCTTTTGTTTTTGCAAAGTCAAGCCATATGGCAGTCGAGTGGACCGTTTCCCCCCTAAATCGGACACAGAAAGTTTCTCATAGATTGTACTTTAATACACAGTTTGGCACAAACGGCATGGAACGATTTAACAAAAAACAACAACAACATAGTATAAAACAATCCTACAGAGCACAGGAAGTTTTGTTGAAAAAGTCGAAGAAAAAAAACAACTTTCAATTTTCATGGTTCCTATGACCGTGACAATCGAGTTCTGTTCTATTCGATTTGATTTGCGGGAGACGTCGTCGTGAGGAAAAAGCGGCTCCGAAGCAGGAATGTGCTTACACATGCCTTTATAAACACACACAAACACGCGCGCGCACACACAGAAAATGGCAGGTAGTATCCCACTCGTGGGTTTAGAGTAAAACCCTGTGCGCAAACTCTGCAGGTTATGATTTACATTCCCAAGCAAGTCAGCAGCTCACTCAGACTACACGGAGACTGGCAACTTTTTATTTTTTTCATTTTTTTAATACCTTTATCGCTACCGTGTCTGTTGCCAGTTTCACGCGCACTCGTTTACATTGTTACCCTGGGCAGTGGCCCGCACAGGAAGTCCGCCACTTCCTGCCCGGCTGCCCCTCCCCCTCCGCCGCCCCCGCCATGCCTTTCTGCCCTCAGCAAAGATGTCCGCCGGCTTGGACTCATCGAATCACGTCGCATGTTTGCCACGGGATGTGACGCTGCTATTTTAAAGTTGTCCCCGGCGTTTCCTGCAGCGGGTGTGTGTGTTTGGGGTATTCTTGTCTTTCTGTTTTCAGGCGGCACCACCCTTGAGATGCCATCTTTTATAGATGGGACACTAGCGCAGGAAGACAAGAACACACAGAGTGTATCAGGTGAAAGGTTAGACTAACATAGACAGACAAGCGCACATACACACGCACACTTGCGTTCCTCGTGTGTGTACCAGCAGAAATGTCCCACACAATAAAAAGGTGTGTCCCTCCCCCTTTCCCAAATGGTGGTCACGTGTGAAGTGCAAAAAAAGTGTTAATTTTGCTCATCTTATTAGAAAACAAATAGGTTACCGTCCAAAGTATTGTGAGTGTGTGTTAAAAGCAGTGGTCAAGACGGTGTGAGGGTCTTTCTGAGTTCCTGTGTGTGTGTGTGTGTGTGTGTTGCGATTTTGAGGCCCGCTGGCAGCTGGCTTGGACAGCTGCATCATGGGAAACATCTGATGAAATGTTACATCACCTCCCCTCTGTGTGTGTTTGTGTGTGCGTCAATATACGGAAGAGACAGCTGGACGAGATCACAAGCTTGTTTCTTCGAAAACAGTCAAGTTAAATGTATGACACTGGGTGTGTGTGTGTGTGTGTGTGTGTGTGTGTGTGTGTGTGTGTGTGTGTGTGTGAAAAAGAGCGTGTATATTCCTTTGAATTTAAAAAATGTCACTATGTTGAGAGAGAGGCCAACAATAGTATTGCAAATAGTGTAAGCATTGATTTTAAATGGTGTGTATATAGTGATTGAATGGCTAATGGATGTATGGAAAATGGATTATTTTATTTTACTTTTTTTTTGGGTAAGTAGTGCTGGATGAATGGACAGATCAATGAAAGGATAGATTGGGGCTGGTCATCGCGATTAGAGATCGCAATATATTCCCCCGTCGATCAGCTGTGTACGTTCGTATTTCCTACGTCAAAGACGGCGGGAAATGTGCGTGACAAAAGCCGACGCGGTTTCAAGTTGTGCACGTGAACGGAAACCGCGCGTCCTCGTAGCGTGGTGGAGACGCCGACTCAGCTGTCCTGCCGGTGACGGTGACGGTGACGAGTTCCCGACGTCGGTTGCGTGGCGGTGTCTCCAAAGCGACGGTGCCCTAAAATCGGGCAACGTGGCAAACCTGTTTGTTCATTTGAAGAAGTACCAGCCAAGCGAGCGGTTTCGGTACAGCCCATGTAGCATTAGCTGTTAGCCACCGCTAGTGGTGAGACCACCAGACCAAAGCAGCGATCAATGGTGTCATCGTTATTCAAGTGGTTTGTAAAGTGGCATAAGTACTTCATCTGTTGGAAGTATAATTGGTTAGATGAAGGGATGATTAATTGGTTGATGCGACTTCTCTTCTTTCAGCGTTAACACTTTACGAATTGATCCTCTTAAAGGGCCAGACACCCCTCATTGACTTTCAGAGGAGGGGAAAGAGGACTCGTTCTAGCTGACTTTTGCCTGTGGAATTGCGCGGCATTCCTTCCGGATTAGGCACAGGAAGTTGGTGACTCTTAAAGGGCAAGAGACGTTAGCATCGGGGCCGTTCATTTACATGTGCACGCACACACCGCGTACAACTGGTCAATTATGTGCAGCTTTTCCGAATGGCAGCCATGTGGCTTACAGCTGTGTGTGTACGTGAAGGGCATCTCACAAAGAGTGTCTTGTATTTTTGAGGTGGGGGGGGGGGGGGCGAGGTTCAAGCCTGTTGGGTCCGGTCCAGGAGGCCACGGATGGGAGTGTGTGTGTCAAGGAATGCTGCTGTTTGCCGAGTGAAGAGCACAGGGCTATCAGCAGGAGCGCGTTTGGGATCTCAATGAGGACTTTCATACCCGTCGCGGCGGCGCAAGTAGGCGGGACTGAAGGAGGTCTGTCTGTGCGCTACCTGTGACCTTCTCACCACAATGACACACTTCAACACACACTACCCTTGTTTGTGTGTGTGTTTGTTCAACCTGACTGGAAGTGAGGCGAGAGGGCGTCGGGAGGTGGGGAAGGAAAGAGGGAATCATTTAGGAATGAAAGAAAAGGAAAAGATGCAGGATGGAGTGAGTAATATTTGAAGGATGTGACTAATGGCTGGAAGGGGAGGCAGGTAATTCCTGAAAATAGGAAGCGTGACAGACGGGGAAAGTGCACCAACCTGGATTATTTGGGTGAAATCTAAATTTAAAACGGTGGTTCTCAACTGTTGTCAAGTTTTTCACAACCCACTTTTATAGAAGTTAAGAGTAAAGAAGAACTGCATGTTCAAAATGAGCCTTTTGAAAAACACATCTTTTTAAACATAACTGACACGTGCTTACATGTTCAACGTGCATTTCAGAAAAGCTTAATAAGAAACCGAGGATGAAAGTGACGACTGCATGCACAAAAATGACAGTCGTCAAATTTAAAAATTACAATTGCGCAATATGCAGCTACTTATCAATTATATTTGCGGTTGCAAAGCGGTGGAGGATTTACAGTAAATTTCCTGGAAGGTTTTCTGTAAATTTCCAGAATGTTTCCGGTAAATTATAAGAACGTTTTCAGTAAATTCACGTATATGTTACATTAAATTTCCCCGACAAGTTAAGATGGGGACTTTTGGAAATTTCATATGGGGAATTCATGGTAATGAAATGGGAATTGAAAAGTGTCTATCCGTGACACTGGTGTCGGCATGACAATACATTCTAACTAGCGGTGGATTCCTTGTGTTGGCACTTGTAGACTTTTGTGGTACGCAAGTTATTTTGTTTTGCAGTAAACACTTGATCTTTTTAAGTATAAAATCTATTACGCATTCTTTCCTCCTGGCTCGCCGCCATTGTCTGCGGTAACATTAGTCCAGGTGGCGGGGCGGGGCAGAGAGTTTGCTTCGACTTTTTCTTTGTATTGGAATTATTTAAGTTACTCGATTAATCGTTTCAGCCCTTGTCGGAGCGCAACGTAGTCTAGCGCTAACTTACGCGAACGCACTGGTAAAGTCAGAGCGAGAGTAAATATTCGGATGAAAAACACTTCTCGGCCACAAATACAAAACAGTTGAGTGAAAACCTGTACGTACGACGGTAACTGAGCATCTTCATGTGCCGCATGACCACGTATTCCTACGCCACCAATCACACTAGTTCATTGGGCGTTGTATGTCGGTACCGTCGTACCATTTCGCTGCAGAGGACGTGTGACATGACAATAAAAATGTCGTAGTACCTGGACTGACCTGTGAGAGGCAACATGGTGCCACAGGGCATACGGACTACTGGAATATTAAAGAACAAGAAAAAGTAGTACGAGACGCTAGGCTAGCTGTGACCTCAAAATTGTCTTCATTATATTTGTGTGTACCAGGCTTAACTAATGTTTACTTTTGCAATTAATTATTAAGACTGTCAATAAAATAAACCCTTTCGGAGGTAATGCTTTTTATCAGTCAGAATTTAACAAATGACTGAATGAATGTTGCAATGATAACCCAACATACCATCAAAAGTGATTAATCAGTGTCAATTGAGTAAATGTTTCTGGTGCTTTGCAGGTCCGGCCGAGGTCCCGATGATGTCCCCCAATGGCTCCATCCCACCCATCCACGTTCCCCCAGGATACATCTCACAGGTTGCTTTGCATCATTCTACGCCACACTCTCCGCTTGCCTGCGCCCTCCCGTTTTATTGCTGTCCTCTGTCTCCTCTCGGATGAAACCTGTCTACTGAGAATTAAACCTTATCTAATGAACTAAATGTAGTTACTTCATCAAAATGACTAAACAAGCTGTAAAATTGTGCATTATCTGCAAATAGCTTATTGCAACAAAATTGCAGTATTGTTTCTGAATCAGTGATGCAAGTCAGAATAAGCATAGGGCCAAGCACGGACCCTTGAGGCACACCATGACGACGGGATGCTGGGTGGCATTACTAGCGTCACATACTTCGAAGGTGTCCTCCCAAAACGATAAAAGAAGGTCACATACGAAGGAGTCTTTGAATTATTCGACTTAATCGGCCTTCGAATGGCGCCGGTGAGGAATCGGGACACGCGCTAATACGATAAGCGTCCGCCATTGTACAGTAAACACAACGGAGGTTAGCCCCCGTTGGCTCAGCGACGAGGAATGTACAGAATGTCTGATCACCTACAAACAAACAAACACATTTTACATAAGCGTACTGTACCAAGAGGGTCAGTTAAGTACAGCGTGTGGTCTGCATTTCGGCCACTGGTAGTCAGGTCATTGGCTCGCCTGTGTGTGCGGGAAACGCTGTCACTCTTACATAAGCAGACCTGATAGGAGACACACACACACACGCAGGGTGTTATTGACAGATGGATTTATTTTTTTATTTTTTTTGCCGTAAAAGGGTTGTCATGGTGTATGTACTTTTTAGCTATTTGTGTGTGTGTGTGTGTGTGTGTGTGTGTGTGTGTTACCAGTAAATATTGCATGAGGTCGGCTCCCCATCGAGTCATGCTAGGACTTTGGCCTCTGTAAACATTGTGCCAGAGGAAGGGACGTGTGTGTGTGTGTTTGTGTTTGTTGGGGGTTGGGTGTGCCACAGAGTGAGGGTCCTCTTGTTTTTTTTCTCACCCAGATTTCCCTCTTTTTTTCCACTCTGTCATATTCTGGCCCCTCTTTTGTGTTTGTTGTGGGGTTTTCACTGTGATGATGATATTTTGTTGAAATGACTCCACCTCTCTGCAGGTATTTTTTATTTTTGTATTTTTTATTTTTCGCTCCGGCCCTGGAAAGAAATGCCTGTTGAAGTGTCTCAATAGCTGCAATGTGTATGTGTTTGTTATTGAACAAAGTTTGCACACACACACACAGCGAGGACTTGCACAGGAGGCGCAATTAAACACAACAAAACTCCATTCATAATCGATTAAAAACAAAACAAAACAAACCCTCCGTTTAGTGCGTCACTCAAACCACGGGGATGATGAGCGACAGGATTCCCGAGCCTTGACGGCGTGTCTTGTTGTTCTGCCGACTGGGAGATAGCTTAGCTTAGCACGAAGAGGGGAACACGTGTCTCTCGCCTCGGACGTTCGGTCAGTTATCGATGCTCAAGTCGAAGTTGCGTCGAGTCACTTGCCGCTCGGCTGTCAGGTTGATTACGGTCGGCATTAAGGTAGGCATAATCTAAAGAGGAACACTGTTGAAACAACGGTTTGCTCCATCTGAAGTGAATGTGAAAAGTAACAATCGATAAGTTCATCCTAATTTGTTGAAATGTTAATGCAAAAAAACCAAAAAGCTGAGCCAAATAAAAGTTAAAATATTGAATTAATCAGAGAGAATAATGAAATAAAAATACATATACATCGAATATTTTCATCCATCTGAAATTAATTTAATGAATGTAAACAAATTCCAAAAAATAATGGATTTGATCATTTTTTTTGTTTGTCAAAAAGATAATTCTCAATAAAATATAAAATAATGAATGAATAAGAGTCGTAATACATAAAAAAACACATTTCATTTAATTATAATAACAAAAAAACTAAATGAGAAAATAAATATGAATAAAATAGATGGATCTTTGAAACCAAAAAAAAAAAAAATGAAGAAAATGCAGCTCGCACTCGCAGCAGCGTTTTTTTGACCTCCTTTTATTCCCAATGTGTAATATTTGCACGTTGATGGCCTTGTGTTGACGCCGCAGGTGCTGGAAGACACCACCGGGGTCCGGCGGGTGGTGGTGACCCCTCAGTCTCCGGAGTGCTATCCTCCCTCCTACTCCCCCGCTTTGTCGCCCACGCACCACCTGCCCCCCTACCTGGCCCACCCGCACTTCATCCCCAACTCCCACTCTTTCTACCCGCCCGTCAGCCCCGGCGAGCTAACCCACCATCAGTACTACCAGCACCACCTCCCCCCCATGTACGCCGACCCAGGTACCGACGTCCCGAGCGCACCGTGAGAAACGTGCCGGGGGCTACCGAGCTCTAACTTTTGCTCTTCCTCTCCAGAAATCATTCCGGTGTACGGCATGTCCAATTTCATCCGAGAGGAGACATACAGTAAGCCGCAGCCCAAGAAGATAAAAGAACAGCGGCAACTGGAGCGACAGAACCGGCTCAACTCGCCGCCGTCCACGCTGTACAAAGGCAGCCTGGGGCCCGCCCACAACGGTTACAGGTGACCACGCTGCTCCTCCCGGGCCACGGCCTAACCTGCACGCATAGTTCAGACAAAAAAACCAAAAAAAAAACACTCTATTGGGAAAATCTGGCCATAGTGAAGCGTTTTTAGCATTTGGCCAGGGCTGATTTTTTTGTTGTTTTTTGTTTGGTGGTACCATTGTTATTATTAATATTATTTTGAAATCTATATTCATGACTGAAGCCAATTTAATTCATTCTAATGTTTATTTTGAAAAATGTCAAAAGGCAGTTGTATTTTCTCCATTTATTTCATTTGTCAATGTATTTTAAAAAATGTTCCAAGCTATTTCTACTTAGTCTTATTTATTTTCTTTAAACATCTCAAGCCAATTTAATTGATTAACTCCACAATTTTTTTTTGTCTTTATAAGTCTCAATCCATTGTATTTATTTCCTCTATCTTACAATTTTTTGTCTTTTTTTTTTTAAATGTCTTGAGACAATTTTATTCATTTGCTCTATTTTTTTTTTATTTTTTTATTTGCTTTAAGACAATTTTGTTTTCCTAATTCCTGTTTTTTTTTTTACCAATGTGTCTGGTCAATTTGACTTATTTTCTGTATTTTTTATTTTTCAGTGTTTAAAAATGTCACAAGCCAATTAAATTTGTTATTTACTTAAAATTTACTTTAACATTTTGTAGTTGATATTTTTGAAAATGGCTCAAAAGTTATTTAGTTAATTTTTGTAGTTATTTAAAAAAAAAAACTCTTTTTGGAAACGAGCCGCTTTTAGTGAGTTGAAAAATAATAATGATGAATATAATAAAATCATGAGTTAAAATTTTGAAAAACAAATCTTCAACATTTCTTTAAATTTAACACGATTTAGAATTTTATAAATTCAAGAAATTAATAATATCAGTACAACTTAACCGAAAAAAATATAGATATATAATACAATGATGTACTGGATAATAAAAGAAAAATTCCAGTTATTTTATTATTATTATTATTTTTACAAGAAAATTTAAATGTAATGAATTTTATGGACAGTTTTGAATTTAAAGTATTTAAAAAATATTCCTTGAAAAATGAAAGTAAAACACCAATTAGAAAATATATTACTTGTCCATCCTGATTGGTCGACTCGTTGTCTGCCGCGACCTGATGTAATGCAAAGTCTATATAACTAATAGATATGTTTATACTTCTAAATGTGTGTTTAACGCAGCAGCAAGTCCCACGCGCCGTCGCTCGGGTCCGTGGGGTCGGGCGGCGGAGTCGGCAGTCCCGGCGGGAAGAAACCGGAGCGGCGACTTCGCAGCAGTCCGCGAAACTGCGAACCGGAGGCGCACACGCAAGGTAGGGGGCCGCGCCAAAAGCATGACGATACAATACATACAATCATTTCGACATAACATTTGGGGTATGGAAAATCATTTTTTTGCCCGTTGTTTAGCAACATTTTGAAGTGGCCTATATAAGGCGACTCTAAATGTACTGTATGAAGAGGATGTCCTTCCCAGTCCAGTATGGCTTAGGCCTTTTCGAGGACCTGCTTTTTCAAAAATAGCCATCAGAGGAGTCACCCATGTGCCTTTTTTTTTTTTTTTTCCTTTTCTCTTCTCTCTGTCACCCCAGCAGTGCTTCCATACCAGGCAATGCAGGCAAAAAAAAAAAAAAAAAAAAAAGGGAACAGACTGGATAAAACAGTGTTTTAAGAATGTCCGTTTCCTGTCTACCAAAAAAAATAAATAAATCGAGCTTCCTCAGGAAGTACAGACGTTGCTGTCCCTTCCTTCTGACAGGAAAATCTCAGCTTGCTGTCAATTATTGTTCCCGGATACTCACAAAAAGTTAGGGATATCGGCAGAAATTTACAGATGAACCCTAAAATCCACTGTAACCTTTACAGGTGAATGTAATTTGACGACCTCTAAACTTTGAAACATATATTATTTATCCGACCGTCTTCTTCGTTAAAATCTGAATCACGGCAGTAACAGAGGAATAACCTGACTGACCCCCTCGAATGCCCCCTTTCAATACGTGAAACGCACCTTTTTCTTTGAAGAATGAATGAATGAATGCATCCCCGGGGGGTTTGTCTGGCTAGCCACATAGCTGAGGCTGTCCCGGAGCGCTATCGCTTTACCCCCAGCCACAATACACGCCTTGTTGGCGGGGGGGCGGGTGGCAGACGGCGGGTGATTGTGGTTGCGCATACCTGCTGGGGATGAAGGAAACTTTGTGTGTTGGGGAATACGGCTGCTCTGTTATCGCACACGTGCACACACGCACACAAAGGGTTAGGGGCTGTGCACACAACTGGTGTTACACGTCACATAATAAAAGCACTTTGAGGAAAAATGAACTGCTTCTTTAAACTTCAATTTGGACTCCTTCATTTGGAAGCTTTTAATTTAAAGTCAAGAGTTTGGCAGGATTTGAGGCAGTTCTTGAAGTGTGAGAGACTCGGGGGGCGGATCATCAAACTTAGCTACTATGCTACCACATATGATGGCGTAGGATACATACGTCCAATTGGGGCTCATTTGGGCAAATTCCTCTCGTCGCATTTCTTCCTTGCTCGTCGCATTTCTTCCTGCTCCCTCTCTTGGATAGTTTTATCCAATTGGGGCCCATTTGGACAAATTCCCTCGTAGTATTTTGTCACAGTTCAAGCCTTGGAATTTGCCAGAAATGACTGCTTCCAACCAAAATGGCTGACCTCCTGTTCAATTCTGGTCCTTGTCCTGTTATGATAGTCGTGTTCACCCAATTTTGTGTCGATTGGTAAAACATTTCAAGGGACGCTACTGAGTGAGTTTTGGGTTGTGGGGCATGATTGATATACACACACACACACACACATTGACAAGTAAAGGGGGGCGGGCTGACCGAGGGTGATTGACAGCTCCACTTGTGAGTCGGGTGACCTCTGCATGGACGCGATGAGTTGCGTGTCGTCAGCAGTCTCTGCTCGGTCCAGCTGAGCCTCGGGGCCGTGAGGGCCATGATGGAGATTGGAAACACGGACACACACGTGCACACACATGCACTCATATGCACACACACGCACGCACACACACACACACACACACAAATACATACACAATCATGTAGTGCTGTGCAAGTGAATTTGTTGAAAAGCAATCAGAGCATGGGGGAGGAGAAGGTACTTCAGATTAAATATCCTATTTTAAATTGCATATTTACGATACAATATTTTGTATTATAAATATATTAACATTTTCAATTTGACATTTATATTAAAACATTTTATTTTGATTTGTAAATAGTAAAATAAAAATACTAATATGAAAAAAATTTAGATATTTTATTGTTGTTGTTATTATTATTGTTATTATATTGTTATACTGTATTAGTCTATTTGTTGAAAATAATAAAATACATTGAAATGAACAATTTCACGCAGGTATACATTTTTAAGAAAATGCTGAATAGTTGGTAAACTTTTTTATAAATAAAAAAAAATATATATATATATATATATATATATATATATATATATATATATTTTTAAATGTATTTATTAAATAATTAGTACATTTATTTATTGGAAATACAAGAAAAAATAGTAAAAATGATCAATTATGTAGATTTAACAGTTCACTTTATTGAATAATTGGTTAATTTATTAAATTCATTATAAGTAATAGTTAAAACTTGATAAAGATTTTATTAAACCATTTCACATATTTTACATGCACATATTACCTTCTTATATATATATTTATATATATATATATACATATATTTATATTTATATATATATATATATTTATATTTTTACATATATATATATATATATATATATATATATATATTATTTTTTTTAAATATATATATATATATATATATATATATATATTTTTTTAAATGTATTTATTAAATAATTAGTACATTTATTTATTGGAAATACAAGAAAAAATAGTAAAAATGATCAATTATGTAGATTTAACAGTTCACTTTATTGAATAATTGGTTAATTTATTAAATTCATTATAAGTAATAGTTAAAACTTGATAAAGATTTTATTAAACCATTTCACATATTTTACATGCACATATTACCTTCTTATATATATATTTATATTTTTACATATATATATATATATATATATATATATTTTTTTTTTTTTAAATATATATATATATATTTATATATGTATATATATATATATTTATATATAGACAGACAGACACACACCTTATCTCGGAATGACCTGGTCCATCGGTCTGTTTTAAAAAATGTAAATGTGTCCTTGAAGGAGGACAAATGTTTGCCCTCCCAGCCCCACGTGTTGTGCCCTTTTTGTCTGGACACGGCCGTTGCCCCGGTGCCAACATGGTAGCCTCGCTCCGTCCATATTAAAAACCCATCTCGGCGAAGGTTTTAACCTCTCAGGAGCCAGCCCAGCAGAAACATATGTGGGCCCGGTACACCTCCCTCCCCGCCCATCTTCCGCCGTCTTGGGTTCCGCCCGGCCCACCGCAGATTCCTAGAAACAGGCGCTCTCAGCAGAAACATCGGGCCGTCCGGCCCTGCGGCCAAGTTGCCGCGACTCGTGCGAGAGGAGGCGAAAGCAGATGTTCTTCGGCCCGGCAACTCAAAAGGTTTTTTAGCGTGGAGCGTCACTGCTTGCAGTATTACATTAGGGCCTCAAGGTTTCAGGATGCCGTTGAAGAACTTTTCCCATCTATAAAGCAGTGTATTAAGTAAGACATTTTAATGGTGTGTTTCAATTTTTGTTTTTTTACCAGTGTTATAAAAGTTTTACAAAGTTTCGCATTCAAATTAGAAAGTAATATTTAATGAACTTATTTATTTTTTAACTGTTACACATACAGTGGACTTCCGCTTTTCTTGGGAGCCTGACCACGAATAGCAAAAATCCGCCAATAACTGATGCGGTTTTGCTCATTATTGTTTTTTATTTTTGCGATTAGATGCTTTTTTTTTTTTTGTTTTTTGTTTTTTTGTTTTAAGTTTTAGAATTCCGTTCAAATTACATATAATTATTTACTTACACAGTAATTTTAAACGTATTAATATATATATTTCAGGTAATAAGCATAAGTTATGTACTTTTTATTATTACTCTAAAAAGTAAAGTCAAATCAATCTAATCATAAGTAAATAACTTGATTAGATTTATTTTATTTTTTTTACTATTTAAAGTTTGACCCATTATAAATATTTTTTTTTCAAACTCAAGGTAAGCTTTAGAGTAATTATTAGATTTTTTTTCATCCATGAGAATGTAAAGCATATGAGATCCAATTTTTTGTTTGATTATTTACCTTTTATTTAATATTTTAAACCTTTTTTTTTAACTTGTTGCAGTTTTGTCTATTATTATTAATAGGGATTTTAAGTTTTTTTATTACATCTAATCTATCTATACTGTATATATCTTTTATTACCTTTTTACTATTATGGTGTTGTTTTTTTTAGTTTTTAGTTTCATCCATTATAAACAAAAGTGATTTTTGTTGTTGTTGTTTTGTTCGTTTTGTTTTTTTCCCAAACCAAACTTGAATACAAAAAATTGGTTTTCGGCTTCAAGAAGCTGATTGGTTAACTTTGCCGCAAAGTGACCCTGGTGCAGCGATGGGGGCAGGGGGGGGTTAATCTTTGTCTGTGATGTCATCGTCATTCGTTGCACTCACCTTTTGACCATATTAACATCCAAATCCCCCCCCATCCCCACACCCCCGCCCCTTTCTTCCTCCTTCCTTGTTTGGATGTGGATCGCCATGGCGATAATCTCATCCTGGGCCGAGATCTCGTTGCTTCCCACGGATTCCAAATAGGGCGATGCGGAGGAGGACGGGGTTACGTCGGAAGAAATGACACGGATCAGATGAGAAATATGAAGGGAAAAAATGATGACATCGTGTGCGAGGTCATGTGAGGACGGCTGCTCCTGCCAATCACGGTGCAGCCGACACTTCTGCGTCAAGCGGCATTAAGTGTGCTGCAGCTGCGTACACCTGACTTGTGTGTGTGTTTGACAGGAAATCCTCTGGATTATTTTCATTTGTTTGGTTTATTTCTATTGTTCAAGGTGGCAGTCGTAACTGGTGAGAGGGGCGAAGGGGGGCGGGGCTTGCAGACGTGACTCTGCGTGGGTTGAGCGGGGTCGGATGGGGTCAGGGTTCCGGGGGTAAACCCCGAGTCCTGCAATCCCTCGACGTGCGAAGAGAAGGGCCCGACGTGGAAAATGGCCACCGAAAAATATACGGGTGTCGTCATCTTATAAAAATAAAATCATGAACATTGTAAAAATCATTTAAAAAAATAAAAAATGTTACTGAAGAGAAAAACAGAATAATTTCAGTAATAAATATAAATTGAAATACATATACAAGCGAATAATGATGTTTTTATCTAAATGATTAACTACAACATTATAGAGGAAACTTGCAAAACAATCAAAATAATCAGTGAAAAATGTTTTGACAGTAATAAATTCGAATGAAAATAAAACAATATAAACGTAAAAATTTAAAATTTCCAAGTGTTAGAATAATATTAAATATATTACATTGTGTTGTGAAAGAAAAATACGGTCATATAACAGTATTTTCTGTTTCCAGATATTGGAATTGTAAAAAATGTGATTTAAAAAAATAATAATAAAAAAATCCTAGTAAATAACATGGAAAACATCAGGTGGGATATTATAAAATAAAAGACTACATACATTAAAAAAAAAAAATCTATTCTTTATGATGCCAATGTGTGAGTCCAATCAGGTAGGTAAAGAAGATTTTTGAAATTAAATGCCACATATTGTATTATCATGCTAATGAGAGTAATAGTACGCTCGACTTCCCCCATGTTGCTCTTCCTTAGACGCGAAACTGTCCTCCTCTTTATGAACGTTGCCAAGAGACGCAAACCTTCACCATGGCAACCGCCGTTGCCGGAGTGCCACTCTGTTAGTTTGTGTGTTTGTTTACATGCGTGTGTATGTTTGTTTGTGTCGCCCAGCTGTCAAACACAGGGAGTGGTCGCCATGCAGAGAATTCACACATTTTGTCGTTTTTTTTTTTTTTTTTTTTTTTTTTGGTCCACCATGTCAGCTTGAGTGCCTTTGTTCTCTCTTGATTAGAGACCTGTAAAGATGGCTATCATGTCTCACTTCTTTCCACAGTATGTGTGTGTGTGTGTGTGTGCGTGCGTGTGTGTGTGTGCGCGTGCGCTGCATTTTTCACATTTTTTCCTACCCCCTCCAGGCCTTAAAGGTCTTTTTTTGTCCCGGCGCAGACAGACTACAAGCCGGAGCCGCAGGCCGTCATTCTGCAGGAATGCGACCTCCTCCTCTTCTTCTTCTTCTTTTTTTTTTTTATGTATGCACACAGTGAAATATGAAAACCTGTGTGAGGCCGGCCGCAGACGGGATGTGATTGGTGTCAGGCATTTATTAATGAATTTTTTCTTTCCACCTGAGCGCGTTTGCAGGAGTCGGGCGGCTGGAAGCCGGGCACGTCGCGATCACTGATGCTCTGGAAATTAAAAAATATAATAATAATAATAATCATAACATCCTTGTGCGATTATGTCACTGACTGCAATTGGCATACTTGAATTTATTTTTAATTGATGGTCAGCTTCCAAGGCTTTTCTCCCCTGAAATCAAAATGTAAACAAAAATGGCCGTAGCGTACAGCGGTGTCTTGAGATTTGAGTGACCACACTTAAGCAGCAGCAGATGCAAATCGTAAATGATTGTTCAAAACCAAAAAAACGAGGCTTCGTGAAGGCTGTGGCTCAGTTGAAGTGTCCTTGGGCAAGACACTGAACCCGAAATTTCCTCCAGGTCGTCGTCATGAATGAGAAACTGTTCTCAGTTGCCTTCCTGGTTAAACAAAGGAACGTATTCTTCTTCAAGCTGTTTCTTGTTAAACTCGTTTTATTTCAGGGGCAAGTGATCCCTCCTGTCCTGTAAATGTATTCATCAAAATACATCCAAATTGTGGCACCGCATGAACAAAACAACAGAGTTCCACCAAACCAAACTCTTAGCACTGAGTGTCTTCAAATCTTTCTATACAGTACGTATTCATATTCACAGACATCAAATGTTATGTCGATGCGACCTCCGGTGGACAAAATGAGCAACAACGGTTACTGTAATTGAAAAATTGCAGTTGTGTTCTTTGAGTCCTGGCGCGCACACACACACACACACACACACAACGAACCAACTTTTATCGAAAAAAAAAAACAAAAAAAACGGGTAGGACTATTTTATTTACTTATTTATTTATTTTTATTTTTTACTGCATTCTGTTCGCATCACAATTTACTTTCCCCGCACACATAAAGATGTCCGGTCGTAAATCTTCAACACGTTCAATTTGTGAGTTTGTCGGGCCCGGCCCGTTTCGGACCTTTTTTGTTGGGGCAAATTCACTCTTGACACAGCTCAAACCCAAGGATAATCTTCTAGGATAATCTTACAAGACATAAGCGAAACAAAACAACCCAGTTGTCTTTGTGTTTACCTGTGTGTACTTGTTTTTTTTTGTTTTTGTTTTTTTTTTTACATTTAGCAAAAAATCATCCCCAAGGGCCGCGTCGCACGCCTTCATGGGCCAGTTATTGCCCGCGAGCCGTACGTTTGACACCCCTGCGTTAGCGCCAACACACAATTTAGCACCCGCTATTTGGGATCGTCGCAAATCGGCCCCAATGATCCTAAAATGCGTCCTTGTTCCTGGGGAAAGTTGCCGTTGTCGCAATGCTGATGATGCTCTCTTGCAAAAAAAAAAAGAAACTTTCCAACCACGTCTTCCTGAATGTTCCGGGGGAGGTGCTCTGTTTTCATTGGCACACGTGAAGTTTGGCACTTCCCGCCTGCCGTCCTTTGATGCCATCTCACTCCCTGTCGTCTGGCCCACAAACCTTGTCGAAAATGTTTTTCTCCATCTTCCCTGGTTCCCAAATCTTTCATCATCTTCCCATTTTCCCGCTCCCGGCGTCCGTCCCCGCTTGCATCGTCTTACACGCAGACAGGATGTGAAGTCGCACGCGCAAGTAGAAGTGCGGGCGGCACATCAGCGCGTTCTCTTCGCGGACTCTTCGCGGTTCTTCTGCGCGTTTAAAGAGTTTCGCAGCTGTCCTCAGCGACCGCAAGTGCGAGCTCTCGACGCGTTTAGTGTTTTTTTTGTGTATTTAATCTGTATTGGAGAGTTTACAGATCAAAGCGAAAACCCTTTTATTTTATTTATTGTTTTCTTTTGCCGGCATCTCTTGACACCTTAGGGCGTCCCAGAAAAGCACACACACACAAAAAAAAAAAAAAAAAACGCAAATAGGTGAGTTTTTTCAGAAAATAGCCAGGGACGGCAGGATTCTCAGAACAAAAAACAAATAATTGGTTAAAGTCATGATTAGTGACCCGAATAGAAGCCTTACTTGTGACCTTTTATAAAACCAATAATGTATTTATTTCCCCCCATCCTTCAATCTTTCACACGTGAATAATCCTGCATCAAACCGAGAACAATTTTCATTTTGAACCACGTCTGTCACAAATTTGTCCGTGGGTAGTTCAACAGGTGAAGTACACACGGTAGCGCCGCTGTAACTTTAGCGCGCACACACACACACACACACAGAGGGAGGTCAATTTGAGGTTGTGCTTCCATGACATCACTGTGGCCATGACTCATACGTCGCCCCAGGCACCTCTGCAAACACACTCACACTCACACACCCACTGTGATTTACTGTAGGCTAAACTCCGATGGCGAAAGCCCCCCACGCGCACAAGTTCAGTGAGCCATTTCGCGGCGCACATACCCATACTCCACAGTCTCCACTTTTCTGCAGACGCCCTCAGTCGCCACTTGGATAGCGTTAGATGTATAGATTTTTATTTTATTTATTTTTTTTATTTTTTTGTGTGTGACTTAAATCCTTAAAAATAAATGAAATCCATATGAAGCCAATTAAATGCATCATAATTAATTCATTTAGAAAAAAATAAGTAATGTATGTAATCTAATAGTAAAGTCAAAGTAATTGTAATAACATCTTCATTAAAATGTGAAAAATAATCTTTATCACGCTTGTTTAATAGGATTTAAATCGGTTAATAGGCTTTGTATTTATTTTACATTAAAACCGTTAAAAATTTGAAATAATTCATGAAATTGCTCATTAATTAATTCAGTTGAGAAATATATATTGTTTAATGGAATTTTTGACTTTTTTATTCTTCAAAGTATGTTACGATTTCAGTTAAAATGTGAAATATTTCATTCAAAGATGAATTCATTTTTTAAATGGCAATATTACACCCATATATTTGAATGTGTTTCATTATTTCATGTATCTGTATGTCGTGGCCTCTTTAAAATGATCTAATAGGCATTTTAAATGATATTTTAAGGATATTGTTCATGATATATCTTTAATTGGCTTGATATTTATTAACTTCTGGCACAAATATGCCACCATAATCTACAGCGTGGTTTTGCAACAAATCTGATTCAAGAAGCAATTTTCTGCATTTATGATATTACTTGGTAACAATTATTATTTTTTTTACATTGTGAAAGAAAACACTTGCAAATGAATCCAAATATGTGTTGTGTATTATTATTATTATTATTATTTTAAATATCTACCTACTTCTCCCTCTTCAGATCATGATTCAGAAGCAAAACGTGTTCAAGACATGCTGTCTACAATCGACAAACCACAGGTTGGTGCGCACTCCTTTTCCACTTTCCGCCGTACACACACACACACACACACACTTACACGCACATTCATCAATCAACTCCTTGTCTCTTGCTTTCATTGCCTGCACATGATGTTTTTTCCATGTTTCCATCCCGTCTCGGAGGCTAACATGAAAATCAGATGCTGAAAAGCTGCAATAAGGCTGTCGGTTTGGCTTTTTGCAAAGGAGACTGCGGCAGTTGTCAAAGTGGCCACACGAGGGCAGCGTCCGCTCGACCTTTCCCCAGAAGACAAACCGTGTGGGGACAAAATATTGCACTTCCTAACCTGATGTTTGACCACAAAAAAATGTCATTTTAATATGGTCAAAATATGTGCATATGTCTGTGTTTTTTTTATTTTGATTGAACCAATGTACATCACAGCATTTTTATAATTTTCATGCTCAGACGCATGATTTAATGTTTTTATTTTTGTTGCTTAAAAGCATGCGCAAAAGAGACTCTTCAACAACAAAGTGTTTGAAACAATCCAACAAACTAACCACATACTAGTGGTGAATGGTGCTATTACAACTTAAAACTGATCAGGTATAGTAGAGGTAACATGTTTATCATCCCCCCCCCTCCCACCACCAATTATTTATTGTTTTAATTCTTCATTTATTTATTTAGTAATCGATGGGCCACTCTGGAGTGTCGGCCGGTTGGTTAGCAAAAAGACATACTAAAAAAAAATGGAGCAAACAAAAAGTTTCAATGGAAAGTAAAATGCGGGCAGAATATTTCTCCTTGAACGCGCATGTATGTTTTCTTCCCAGGTGTCCAACCTGCAGGCCCGCGCCGTGCGCCTGTCTTGGGCGCCCCCCGCAGGCCTGGCGAGCAGGCACAGCAACGGCGTGCCCATGTCGTGCTCGTACGAGGTGTCGCTCTCGGATAAAGGGCGAGACGGGAAGTACCGCCTCATCTACAGGTCGGTTCCACGACCTTTGAGGTTTTTGGCCGGGAAAACAAATATTTGGCTTTTTTGATTGTTTTTATTGAATTGGTTACATGTTTGTTTAAACTAAATTTGGAACGTTTTGTTTTGACTAAATGTGATGCTTTTAATGGAAGAATAAATGTATTTGTATTGAAATACTTTGTATTTTTATTGAAAAAAGAAACATGTTTGAAGTTGAACTCAATTTGTCTTTTTTGTTTTGTTTTAACTACATTTTACCTTTTCATAGTGAAGAGTATTTGTGTTAACTAAATTTGATGTTTATAATGAGGGGGAAAAAGTTTTGGATTGAATGAAATGTGTTTTTTTTTGCGAACTATTCTGTATCAAGTTTTTAATTGAAAAATAATCGTTGAATTAAATTTGGCTTTTTTTGTCAGAAAGACATGTTTGAACCAACTACATTTGATGTTTTGTCAGAAAAAAATATTTGTTTTCACTAAATTTGATGTCGCAACTGAAAAATTAGTCAACAGAACACTTTAAAATGTGTTTAAAATGTATTTTTTTTTACAAAATTGTGTGTTTTCATTGGAAAAATGGAATTTGACGCTTCTAATTGGGAGAAACATATGAAACCAAATTTGAAACATTATTGAAAAAATATTGTCTTGGCAATCAGAAGAAAAACGCATTTGTTGAAGCTACATTTACGTTTTTTTTAAACAGGAAAAACACGTTTAACTGTCATTTTATCAGAAAATTGTAGCCCTTTGAAGAAATTGAGATTTTTATTGACAAAACATTCAATTCTGTCCATGTAGGAAGCAGACTTGTCTAAATTGTATCGTTTAATTGTTTTTTTTTTGTGTGTGTTCCAAAGTGGTGAAGAAGTGGAGTATCATCTCAAAGATCTAAGGCCAGCGACGGACTACCACGTACGGTACGTTCTCTCAGTTTAAAAAAACAAACAAACAAACAAAAAAAACAACAACTTTTTGACCAAAAGTGCTGTCGTTTGATTTCCCGTTTGTGCGTTTGCCCGCAGCGTGTGCGCCGCGTACAACTGCGTGCGCGGCTCGTGCTCGGAGGCGAGCTCGTTCACCACGCACTGCAGCGTCAGCGTTCCCGACGTCCCGCTCGCCCCCAAGCTTTCCCACCGCACCAAAAGCACCCTCACTTTACAGTGGAAGGTAATCGATCATATCCAATTAGATTTCAGATTTCAAATTTCAGCATGTCTAATCCGTGTATTATTCGGCCGTGTTCAGCCGCCAGGCGACAACGGATCCAAAATCACAAACTACCTGCTCGAGTGGGATGAGGTGAGCGACAATTCCGACGAACTCCTTTTTTCAAAATGGTTATTATTAATGGTTTGCTCCGCCCGGCGTGGTCCGCTGCAGGGGAAGAAGAACAGCGTTTTCCGGGAATGTTACTTCGGCAGCCAGAGACACTGTAAGATGACGCGTCTGTTCCCCGCCTCCGCTTACACCTTCAGGGTGGCGGCGCACAACGACATCGGCACGAGGTAACTCGCCCAACTGATGCAATAGAATGGAAAGAATTAAGCACTTTGCGCATCATGATTTAATTCAATGGGGTGGGCTGGTGGGGGGCAGTATAATACTTACATACCACCAGGGGGCAGTATAATACACAGGGAAGACTGTAGCAACTGCTCAGTAAGCTGCAGTAAAATTGGTCGTTTTTTGCAGAGGATAAAGAATATCTCCCCGTGAGTATTGTTATTTTGTCTGTCTGCATGTGTTGCATCACCGTTTGTGTTCAAATGTCCGTGGCTTCAAGGGTTATAACTCCGGCCGCCGGGATGCGAGTCTCGTTAGCCCATCTATGGTGTTTTGCATCGCGTATTGGGGTTAAACTAGAAGACATTCATAGGGCAAGGAGAATGTGCTTTGGTGTTTGATGTTTAGTTCGACAGTAAACTTCAACTTAATTTGATGTTTTACTGTAACAAGTTTGTCTTAAATACGTCTTGCATTTTTGAGCGAAAACATGCTTTCATGTTAAAGTTTGTTTTCATTGGAAAAATTGACTCGTAATAAAATGGGATGTTTTATCAGGGAAAAATGAATTTTTTGACTACATTTGGTGTTTTTATCAGTAAAAAAGGTATTTGTTTTTTTTTTGCTAAATTAGATATTTTTACCGGAAAACATTTTTTTAAACTTAATTTGATAATTTTAGATGACATATTTTTTTTTTTAAGTAAAATTTAATATTTCAAAAAAAGATTTTTTTTTAAATTGGAAATACTCATTGGTTTCAACTAAATTTTTGTTTTTATCAAAAAATGCATTTAGCAAAATTTGTCTTTTTACATTAAACATCGTTTTATTAAAATTGTTTTTCTTTTTAAAGAAAATGTACTTTTTTAACATAAAAAGGCCTTTGTTTTAACTCAATTTGAGATTTGTTCTAAATCAGAAAAAGGCATTCATTTTAAAGTAATGATATTTTAACTGAGGGGGGAGTATTTGACTTTTTTTTAAATCATCCATTTTTTTTTTCACTCATTATTTTATCAGACGTATTCATATCATCAAATAGATTTGTGCGCAAAATGCATTCGATTTGACAAAATTAGACATGTTGACCGGGTACAGACAGACGGACGGACAGATGCGTCATGGCAGTAAGAGAGGATTTCCCCAGTCTGTCAGTGACAGCAGCCAGTCACGGAAGCAGTCAGACGGTCCAACTTCGTACCCGTGACCGCACCCGCTTCCCTCCTCGGCTTGTCTGTGCAGTGCTTTTGTTGTTGTTTTTGTTTTTAAACTCAAATGAGAATTTTCTCAGGTGTACCTATTGTTTTGTCTTTCCCAGAAACTTCTTAACGAATGTTCATGAAAAGGTGTAAATAACCTTGTTTGTTTTTTATTTTGTTTTATTTTTTTATTTAAAAAAAATGTTTTTTTTTTTTACATTTTTTTTTTTTGCTCCTGCAGTGGCTTCAGCTCCGAGACTGTGTTCTACACCATGGGCACGCTGCCCGCTCTGCCTCTGGCGCCGCGTCTGGTGCGGGCCGGCGTGTCTTGGGTTACCCTGGATTGGGGGCGACCAGAGGGCAGCCCCAGCGAGGAACAGCTCAAATACACCCTGGAGATCCAGGAGGACAACAGCGTAAGTATCCGCTCTTTGTTGATTGCTGCTACATGCTAAAGCGCGGGCGGGGTTGCCAACATGCTAACGCACCTCTCCCAGGGAGCTGACTTCCACCCGAAGTACACTGGAGAAAACTTGACCTGTACTGTACAAGGCCTGAAGAGGAGCACGCAGTATAAATTCAGGGTGAGTCGCGTTCACGCAAAGAAACTGCCAAATTTGACACCATTTCACACGGAACCCAGTGAACAGGAAATGCGGCTTATCAGATCATTCGAGTACTGCAAGTCAGAATTACTCTTGCCTATCAATGCAACTGGACTACTGTTTGTGACAGTTAGTTTTTAGCATGAAAAAACATCTAAATCCAAAATATACATTTCTTTTAACCAAAGCTGAAATATATGTACTTAAACTTAAAAAAAAATAAAATAAAATAATAAAAACATTATTGGACAAATGTATTTCTTGGAACAAAATTTGACTTGGTTTGTTTTTTGGGAAAAACACATTTGAGCTAGCTATGAAATTTAATAGAAAACTACTTAAAAATACATTTATCTAAAATATATGTTTTTAATCCAGCGCACCTATTTGCTTTTAACAGAATTTGACGTTTTTAACACAAAAAAAATGCATTTATGTAACAAAATTTAACAGAAAAATACATTTGGTCTAGCTAGATTTTCCATTTTGATTGTGAAAACTTTGTTTTTAATCGTAATGTATGTTTAAATTCAAATAAATGTTTCTCTTAAAAGCGCTTTTTTAGCTAAATTTGACATTTTTCTTGGAAAAAAAGTTAGCTTAACGAAACCTGAAGAGCAATGCATCTATTTGAACCGGAATTGATTTTTATCGCGAAAATGTCTTTATTTCACGTACTGTAAATGATGTTGTTTATTCTGAATGCGTACTTTGTTTTCACTAATTTGTTTTGATTTGATTGGATTTTATTGATTTTTTTCCCACAAAATCTAAGCTGTGTTCCTTTGCATGCTTTCGATGTTGCTTCTTTTTTCGTCATGTGTCACAGCCGTCAGTCAGCGTTTGTGCCACGTTTCCGTCAATGTACGAGTAGAATAAATGATCCGAACTTTTTTTTTCTCCATCCATGTGTCATCTCAATTCTTATTAGCACCATTTTGCTGTGAAGATACGTGACTGCAGTTACAGTGATAGACAAAAATGTACTGAAGTGTGTGATTGCATATACCTTGTTTTGTAATCATGTGCAATCATACCTCACATACATCGCCACATATACCGGCGCGTATAAAAGCACTGTTTCCTGCTCGGTACGTTGAAATTCTCATGATTATTCCCGTTTTTATCCACCTGAGCCTCCGTTACCTGACATGTAACCTCACCTCCACCCTTCCAGCTGATCGCGTCAAACATGGAGGGCAAGAGCAGTCCCAGCGAGGTGCTGGTGTGCACCACCAATCCCGAAAAACCGGGACCCCCGTCCACGCCGGGCGTCGTGGCGTCCACGCCCTACGCGCTCAACGTCACATGGGGTGAGGCCTTCTTCAATTAGCCTCTCACATGAGTTCAAATTAGGGGGAGAAATATTAGGTACACCTCCGCACTCTAATTTGCTTTATTTATTTTTACTAAAGTTGAAATTCTCAATTTTATTCCTATAAATTATCATTAGCAGTAGTAAATTATTATAGTGTGTGTGTATATATATATATATATATATATATATATTTATTTTTTTTTTTTTTTTTTACTTGAATAACTTTTCCCGTTAAAAATAACACAATTGAAATGTCATTTTGATTCTATTTTATGAAAACCGTTTCCATTATTCAACATAGACCTACTTTGAAATTCAAAATTTTAACCCCATAAAATTATTTCTGTACATTTTGTTTGACATTTTTGTAGTTGTTGTAAATGTACCACGTGGCATCCATTTTGGATAACATTTTATGTTACCAAACAAATTGCAATAGCAAACAAATCTATTTAAAATAACCATTGCAAATGTAGAAAAAGTGTTAAAAAATGGTAATTGGAATTTTTGAATAAAGAATTATAGTTTATATTGGTAATGTTATCATTATTATTGGTATTAATGTTATTATTGACCCAATTAAATAAATGCAGATATTTTATTATAACAGCAGAAAAGTAAATCAACATTTCATGTACATTTTTTAAATGCATAAAAAAGCTGAAAAAGTTATCCCAGGTTGAAAAGAAAAGCACTGCAATATTATTACTATATGCTACAAGAAAAATATTGTTTTGAAAAATTGAATAGAAGCAGTGATTTTTTATTTTTTATTATTTTTTTTATTTTTATTTTTTTTCTGGGATGAAAATTGTTTACTATTTAATGACAGTGGAAAAATATACAATTAGGTTTACTCAGTCATTCCCGTTACATCAAAGGCATGAATAAAAGCACTGAAAAGATACAAAAATACCAATTTGATAACATTTGATATATGTATGTGCTGACTAATATTTTTATTATTTTATATATATATATATATATATATATATATATATCAATGGTTTATTGTCTCAAGTCTTTTTATTGTTTATTGTCTCAAGTCGTTTTCTCTTGCTGTTGTCGTCGTGTCAGATCCCCCGCAGGACAACGGCGGCTCCGAAGCGCTGACGTATTTGTTGGAGATTAGCGAGGGATGCTCGGAAGGTACGAATATTTCTGTTTTCCTCCTCCTTTGTGCGCTAACGATGTCCGCAAATGAAAACAGAGGCTTGAATTGAGGCCGCGCTCGTTCAGTCGCGTGGCGCTTCTGTTCCTCATCCGTCGGGAGGTGATTTATTCCGACGACAAATCGTGAATCGGCAGCCGATAAAACCGGTCACGATTTGTCACTGCCCCGTTTCGCGACAAGAACGCTATTGACCGCGTACGATGATAAAAGGGAGCTGGTGTTTTTCCTTTTCAGTGCTTGTTTGGATTGCAATATCTCCAACGTCACAACTTAACAGTCGCGAGATGTCATTACGTGTGTCGTGTGTGTGTGCGTGCGCAGCCGGCCAATGGGAGGTGGCGTACAGCGGGCCGGCGACAGAGTGCGTGTGCGAGCGCCTGGCACCGGGCAGCGTGTACTGCCTGCGCGTGTGCAGCATCACCACCGGGGGGCACAGTCAGGTACGCTTTGATGAGCACACTTCTAATTTGTTTTATTGCTTGCTTCGCGTGGGATTGGGCCAACGCCGCGGCCACGAGTCGCGCAAAACTGCAAAACCTGAACGCCTTTCATGTGACACAAGGTCAAGCCTTCAATGGTTAGACCGATGTGGATTTTTTTTTTTTTTTTTTTTTAAGGCTGATGCCGACTCCAATATTTGGCAGAATAACATTTTCTAATTGATTGAATGTAAATACAATTTTAAAAGTATAGAATGAATAAAATAAAAAATAAAAATGTTGGTCCCTTAACGCTTACCAATAAAGATATGAATTACGAGCACAACATTAGACTATTTAACAACAGTTTAGTATTTATTTGGTTTTACAGAAAAAAAAAAATAATCAGCCGATTTGTTTCTTTGTTTGAATGTCATTATCTTATGTTGTAATGTGTTGTTTTAAAAATAAAAATAAAAAATCGTCCGATTACAATTACATTTAAAAGAAAATATATATATATATTCTTTTAACCCGCCCAAACCTCTTGAATAAGTAAGGGTTAACCAACAGTAAGTGTTTTCAGGGTTGGTTCCTCTCCAAAACAGGAAAAAAAAAGAGAAACTGTAAAAATAATCCAGAAATCAGTGAATCTGCAGATGCCGAATCGCGAGTATCCGCTGTCGCAATGTCTATTTTCCTATTTTCCAGGGTTTCGTCGCCATCTTGTGGCATCTTCCTGTGTCGTAGAAAGAGTACCGAAATAGACTTTACTGTACGACAAATACGACTTCACGTAACTTAGTTTGTTCGTTTCTCCTCAAGTGCACCGTTGCCGTTCAGGTGCGAACGTTAAGCGTGCCGCCCGGGCCCTGCCAGCCGCCGAGGATTGTGGGTAAAGCCAAACACAAGGAGGTGCAGTTAGAATGGGGTGAGTGCGCTCGCACACACGCACAAACACACGCACACACTTTGTTTAAATGATTGATTATTTGTGATTTATTGCTGCGAGGCGGCTTAATCACCCTTTGGCTGCCTGATGTGTTTTCCCGGCGCGCCCTAATAGAGCCTCGGTCAAAGCGCGCTTGACGCCTAATCGGGGCTTCATTTGAGAAAATCAAGCGGTGTCCGGCTCGCTCGGGTCCGGGCAGGCGCAGTTTTCCCAGAATGCAACTCTCGGAAGCTCTCGTTTTAGCCGCTTTTAATCCGACAAGCCGAATTGGAGCAGATTGCTGCAGGTGAAGGTGACCTTCAGTGCACTTCTGCCTTGGTTTTGGCTCAGTCGCGGTGTGGAGTAGCGGGGTTACTTTTGGAATAGTCGAGTCAAAGGAAAATCTGCGGCGTGGCCTGCAGGGGGCCCCGCAATTTGATGCTTTGGAGCCGCAGACGTTGAAGCCAAAATATTTCTTTTTGTGTGTACTGCAATTAGCTTATTGTAGGCTACTTATTATTGTATTTGTAATAATTAAGATTATAGGTAATAAACTAAACCATATTATTTTTTATAAACCATTTAGGTATTTTTTTCCCCTTATATATTTAGTTTTTGAATTTTTTTTTTTTAAATTATGATTTACCTTTTTCCATTTGGTCATTTTCTTTTTTCTGTATTTTTGTACCTTTTCCTCCATTAAATTCCATTCTTCTATTTATAGGCCCCGTCATTATTTACATTAAATTAAAAAAAAATAAAAAATTGAATTCTTAATGTTCTACACTGTATATATAATTATTTTCTTTATTTATATGCATTGAATTCTTGCTACAGGTTATGTTTTTATTAAAGTTTTGAAAAATCTAGAAAAATGTATGTACTTTTCCCCTTTTTCCATGAAATTCTAGTTTCCGAGTTTTATCATATTTTGAAATAATTTTTCTCGTTTAAATCATGAGCAGATAACGAGCAACCTTTTATTGCTCAGTGTTTTTCCTCAGTGTCTTTATGTCTCAAAAGTATTTTCTGTCAATTGTCAGTGTCTGTTGTCGTACGAGAGCGAGATGATTCGGATTCTGATTAAGTACTTGTAATTTATTTCGGAACTATAATTCTTTTTTATTTTATTTATTTATTTATTTATTTATTTTTTGCTCATAGTAGCTTAATTGTATTTAATTGTTTTCAAATATATTGAAAAATATATATTTGGTACCTTTTTGTAATCCACATGTACCATAACGTCAGCATTTTAACGACAGGCAATCAATATATTCACAGTTTGCACACTTACATCAGCGACGATCTTACCAAACCTACTGTATTAATATTTGTAGCTATTTATATTGAAAAAGAACAATGCGTTATCATGAAATTGTACAGAGTCCCCCAGCGCGGAGGGCGCGAGCGAGGCGTTCGTGTTCAGCCTGGAGATGAGCGAGGACGACGCCCAGCCGGCTCAAGTGTTCCACGGGCCGGAACTGCAGTGCACCGTGGGTAGTCTGCTACCCGGCGCCACCTACAGCTTCCGGCTGAGGGCTGCCAACGAGGCTGGGGTGAGAAAGTTATTTCAGAAAAATATGCATTCAAATAGAATTCATGTTTTTCCTCCATGCCTTATTTTGCTCCTTTTATTTTAGTTTGGAGAGTACTCTGAGCCAACGTTGGTCACGACTGCAGCGGGTCCTCCCGGCCAGTGTGAGGCGCCGCTCATCGCTCTTACGAGCAACACTTGTGTGTCGCTCAACTGGGAGGTGAGAAACATTTTTGGGAGAACGCTTAGTCGACATTGCTGCTTTGATGCAAAATTGCAATTGTGTGGTTCCCCCCCCCCCCCCGGTGGTTTGAACACAAGGTTGCCAAAAAGTGTTTTGGTTGCTGTGGAAACTGCGCTCCAGAGACCATTTTTGATTATGACCTCAACCAAGGTCGTTGATGTTTACGCTGCCGCTGACTCAAGCGACGATCGCAGCAATCAAGCTTGCTCATCGCTTTAATGGAAGCGATTAGTTCGTCTTACATCATCATGTTTCAATCTTTTTGGGGATGCGTCCATTTTGGACATTTGCTGTGGTAAAACAAATCCTATTTTTAACATTGCAGGCCACTTTTCTCATTTTTTAAAAATCATAACTTTTTAGTATTTCGTCATATAAAATATTTTAAATATTCACTAGAAGACATGTTTAGAAAAGAGAAGTAAAGAACAATAATTTGTATTACATGAAAATATTACTTATTCCTCAGGAAAGCTGTGTTACCAATATTACAAAATATTATAAAAAATGTGAAATAATACCGCAAGACAACAATGCTACATATTATAAAATTCTTTGGTATACAATACATAAATAATGCATGAATAATATTTTCTAAAACTAAAAATACAATTATTTTAACAACAACAAAAAAATTGTAAATATATATGAATACAAATCGAATATTATCAAAAGGGATTTGTGCAGATAAATACGTAAGCGTAAATAAGTCAAGGTATGACTATCGTGTAAGAACACAACGTGCGTTTGTGTTCGTGTTTGTGTGTCAAGAGTCCCGAGGGTTCGGGCAGCGACATATCGGAGTATCGGCTGGAGTGGGGACGGGAGGACGAGCCCATGGAGATGATCTACTGCGGCTCGGCCACGCAGTGCGAAGTGTCCGACTTGGCGCCCGCCACCGGTTTCTGCTGCAGGTTGCAGGTCAGCCGGCGCGCCTCGATGCACGCACTCGGTCAGAAACAAAACAACAACAACAACAACAAACAAATAAATGCGCGTTGCCGACATGGTTGGGAGCTCTGCTTTTCAATCCCGGCGTGCCGATCGATGCTCGAGAGCGAGACGTCGATATTAATAATAATAATAATGGAGTCAAATTGAAAGGAGTTGGAATTCGAGGTTGGGTGAAAGGAAAGGTGGGAGGCACAGGTAGGTTGGACAGACAAAGGGAGCAACAAAGGATGGAAAACTAGGTAGCTAAGAAGGACAGGAGGGATGAAGGAAGCAGGAAGGAAGGAAGGAAGGAAGGGCAAATGTGTAGCTGGACGTGACGTAAGGGAGGGAAGCAAGTAGGCAGGACAGGAGGGAGGGAAAAGTAAGATGGAGGGAAAGAAGAAAGGAAAATAAATAGAATGGAAAGGAGGGAAGGAGTTTTGCTGAAAGCAACGCTATGTGATCATTTTCGCTTAAAATGAACGGCATCAAAATTATGTTGATGGCTTCGAACAAGGGGAAGAAGTTGCCGTAGCAATGCTGGATCGTTAACTGTAGGAGGTTAAAACAAAATTTTTTTGGGGGGGGCAAGCCAGAACACCTCATTTGGTTGTTAGCGCTGGTGCTAATGTATGGAGTTTAACATTCACCAGGGATGTGTATCTTCAAGGGAGGGCCAGGAGAGGGAGGCGTTGGCTTCTAGGGGAGCGGTTGGCTAATGTGAAAGCACCAAGTTTGACAGTAAAGTGGTCCGTCCTGCTATTTACCGCATCTCCACAATTGGTGACCCCCCCGGCGGGATTTGGCCCACTGCTCGTTTGTTTCTAAAAATTAAGTTTGATGGGCTTCTCCTCCTTCAGGCTGTCAATCAGGCAGGGGCGGGGCCTCACAGCGAGCAGGTCAGTTTCCAGACGCCGGCGACCATCCCCGACGCCGTCTCCTCGCTCGGCCTCCTGGACCCGCCGGCCTCCTCGGAGCCGGGCCAGTCGCGCTCCACCTGTCTCTTCCTCAAGTGGGAGGAGCCGAACGCCAACGGGGCGGAAATATCTTCGTACGTCATCTCTTTGGACGAGCGGACCGTCACGGTGGAGCCGGCGACCAGTCACCTGGTCGGCGGTCTGCAGCCGGACAGCGAGTACAGGTACTGCTTGCTGCTACAGGAACAGGAACACATGGAATTTTTCTTACTGTGGATTATCTTGAGTTGTTTTTAGTTATTTCTATTGTGCCAAATGGTGGCTATCATTAATAACTACCTTAAAGAGCTTTGATGATATGATCAGTATATATACACCGAGGACTATTTTGAATGTGTGGATTATTTCTAGTGGCTCTATTTCCATTGTGCAAGTTGGCAGTTATTTCATAATATGTGCAAATGCGACATTTTTATTTTCTAGTCATTAATTTTATTTCTATTGTGCAAAGTGGCGGTTATCATGAATAATTAGCAAGTAAAGATAATATTACAGTAATTATTTTAATTGTCTACATTGTGCCCATGTGTGACCGAGCAAACTGTAGACTTTGTCCTTGTGGATTATTTCTTGTGGTTCTATTTGTTAGTATCGTCCAAGTTGGCAGTTATCTTGAATAACTTGCGGTCGGAGCTTTAATGATATGATTGGTACATTACGTGCCCTGCATGTCCGCGTATACCGTGAGCTTTTTTGATTTAGTGGATTATTTCTAGCAGTTCTGTTTATTGATGTTGTGCAAGGTGGTGGTTATCAGAGCAAGTAACGATCGCATTGCAGTAATTACTTGGCAGGTCTACATTGTGCCTGGGCATGACCGAGCATAGCATGGATTTTTTTTTGACTTTGTGGATTATTTCTAGTCGCGCTGTGTATTTGTATTGCGCAAACTGGGGATTATGGTAAACGGTCTGCATTTGCATAATCCTTTATCTACACTATCATGAATAACTGTCTTAATATGATTGCTACATTGCGCAACCTGCATGATTTTTGCCTTTGTGGATTATTTCTAGGAGTTCTGTTTATTTCTCTTGTGCAAAATGGCGGTCATCATGACTAACTGGCGAGAGAAGCCATCGCATTAATGTTACGACACGTACTTTAGTTTTTACATTGAATTTGTACATTGATACAATCGAGTGTGGCCTAAATTTCATATAAAACAAACGTACAATTATTTTGAGAAGCGCAAATTTAAAAAGTTGTCGCGAATAAAAAAAATAAAATAAAAAAGAGTCAAGTCTGGTCGTAGTGTAGGTGAGGACAGCCTGGGGGATTTTTCTGAGAAAATTCATTTGGAGCCTCTCATTGGCTAGTTTAAAAAAAAAAAAAGACTGCAGTAAATAAACAACCACCCACCACCTGAATCCCAATATGTTGTTGTTGTTATCCGTCTGAAAGCTATTCAGTTATTACCTGTACCAGTGCGTGTTTGCGTGTTTGTGTGCGCGCGGCGTGTTTTCATCCGAGGCTTGTTTTTGTTCCCGTGTCATTCTCCTCTCTTACGTAATGGCCGCCACCCAGGCACAACACAACACTGTGTGTGTGCGTGTGCGTCCTTGTCGTTTGTTTATTTACAGCGAGTGAATACTTGAAAATATCTTAATATTCGTGCCAATGAGGGACTTCAGTTTTTGTTTTTGATGCCAGTTGCTGTCTATAAAGTGGTTGAAAATGGTCGAGCCATGATTTAAGTGGTGTGCGAATAAAATTATTCAATAATTATTGAAAATATGTTGTAAGAAATCTATGATATTCAATTGTTGATTTAATTGATTTTAATTAAAACATATATATATTATTATTGGTTCATTTATCGCCAGCTCATGACGACATTTTTTAATAAATGTGAATAAACAGTTACAAATGACTAAATGACAATGTGTTGGCTCACTATTTGGCAGGTTCAAGCTGATGCCAGTTTTGTTTCATAACTACAGATTTACAAAACATTTATTTATTAGCAAACAGCATTAATTATATTTGTCATTTCTAAAAATGGATAAAAATGTAAAATAGTTTGAACTACATCTGCTATATATTGTTTATTTAATCAATGCAATATTTTTAAACATTACAATGTTCTAATATTATTTGATCCTTTGCTGTAAGCTCATAACGTGTTTTTTTGTAAACAATAAAATTCAAAAAATAAGACGATAAGTATTCGATAAGTATTCAAAAAATACCGTTTTAAAAAAAAGAAAATGTTGGGTATTACTTATTTAGTATATTAAATTCTATTTTTTCTTTTAAAATTACTATATTATTCATTCGTTGCAAGCTCATGACATTTCATTGGTATTATATAGATTTATTTTTTTATTTTTTTCCCCCCAAGCAAGTCTTCCTGATATGCCATATTTATAGTGCATATCTACTGTACAGTATGTGTATCGATATACCATATTATAACAATATGAATCTGTTCCTGCCCGCTGTGCAGATGCTCCTGCTGTGGCTGGGCTGCGTGATTTTCAATCAAAGGTCGGCCATGTTCGCCTCCAAATGCCACGTGCGAGCCTGACACAAGCTCATCGAATCATAACACTGTGCCAGGAGAATAACATTCTAAAAAAATTAATTGTGTGGAAGGACAGACGTGTGTGTGTGTGTGTGTGTGTGTGTGTGTGTGTGGGTGTGGCTGTGATCCGTTTTCTGGTGTGCCGTCGCTTCGTTGTATCGTGCTGGATAACCGCAACTCCCCGGACGTTGTGGATTATTGCGTTTATTTCTATTGTGCAAGGTGACTGTTATCAAAACAGATGCGCGATCTTATTAATGACATGACACGTGCATCGCAACCCGTACATATCATTCGATTGTTTCATGATCGCACGTAATTGGAAATACCGCAGTCGGGCTAACAAATAGCGTCCGTCTTGGTGTTATGACGCTTTAAGCAACTTGTTTGAACACGCAAGGTGAAACAACACATGTAGAGTGACACTGTAACAATATACACAGGCTTATATGCTTTATCCTCTGCAAAGAAGAACTAAGCACATGACTTTTTGCTTTTTTGGGGGGTGAGGGGAAGCTGCGATTAGTGACATTTCCATTCATTTTAATGAGGAGATGCCAAGGTTCGAGTTTTGAGTTGAACATAGTCACGGAACAAATGAAACTTGTATCTCGAGGCACCGCTGTATTTTGGTGTGATCATGTGTACAAAAAAAAAAAAAGGGAACATTTGCGTTCCCGTATTTTGAGTGACGCGTGTTTCTGGTCCCCCGTGTGGCGTTTAGCGTTCAGATCCAGGCGGTCAACGCCATCGGCCGCGGCCCGTCCTGCCCGCCGCTGCTGGTGAGGACGCGGCCCCTGCCCCCGGCCCCGCCCCCTCTGGAGTGCACCGCCGCCGGGCCGCAGAGTCTCAAGCTCAAGTGGGGAGAGAACGCCAGCAACCCTCGCTCCTCCCTGCTGGCCGACGACGTTTACTACACGCTGCAGATAGAGGACAAAAACCGCAGGTGGGTTCCGCGCACGCACATCCGGGTCACTCGAGTCATTTAATTACATCATTGATGAATGAGATGCACTCCCCTTGGAGTGGTCTGAATGCTCTCATTGAGATGAAAGTAGGCGTTGCTTAATTTGAGTAACAATACTATACGATGATGACCGTAAGATTTGAAATCTCTTGAAAAAAAATTATTTTCATATTTTTAACCCAGTAAATTGTTTTTAATTATGGTAGAATAGAAATAGAAAAATGAAATAATTCAGAAATGACAGATGTGAATGATTTCATAACTTTTCATAACTTGAATAAGACACTTTTTTTTTTTTTTTAAAGTAAAATTGATTATTCGTATGTATATGTATTATATATAATTTTATATTACATTACTATGTATAATATTTAAATTAAAGTAGGAAATAATAATGCAAAATTAAATGACGTTAGAATGATTTATTTATGCACCAAAAATCAGTTTCACCCAAGAAATTGTAGTAAAGTAAAACTGACTTAAAATTTCAATGTATTATAGCTGTAATTTAAGTGTATTATTATGTATAATATTTGGATTAAAATAGAAAAACATTTATGAAGAATGATTATTCATATTTTAAGTGTATTACTTTATACCATTTTATATATATTACATGGATCATATTTAAATTAAAATAGGAAATAATAATGCAAAATTAAATGACACGTTAGAATGATTTATATATGCACCAAAAATGTAACCTCCCAAAATGTTTGTTTTAAAAAAACAATATTTGACCCAAGAAATTTATAATATTTAGAATATTTGACCCAAGAAATTTTTGTAAAGTAAAACTGACTTTAAATTTAAATGTATTATATATGTAATTTAAGTCTATTATTATTATTATTATTATTATTTTTGTGTAATATTTGAATTAAAATAGAAAAACATTTCTGAAGAATTAAAGTATAGTTTGGAAGTATTTTTAAGTCCACCAAATTCCTTAAATGTGACTGTAAAAATATAAGACATATTCAAAAAATATATACACTCACTGGCCATAACATGTCAACATCAGATCTTTTAATGCAATAACACAAAAAAAAAAAAAAACAAAGGTGCGTTTTCAATGACAGAAAGGTATTTAACAATATTTCCATTACTGTCCTAATATTTGTTACCAACTTATGGTACCTTTTTTAAACATGATTTTCTTTGTCAAGAGAAATTATTTCCCCCGTATTCGAGCTCCCGAGTGAGCAGGTGTACCTAATGAAGTGACCAGAGGGTTATGCAGGTACTTTGCCTCCTCCGCCCGCTGCTCGTCAATCGCGAGAACGTCAATGCGACGCAGAAAGCGCACACGGAGCCTGAGCGGCTCATTAGAGGCCCAGAGTGTGCGTACGCGTGCTAAGCAGATGTACCGCAGGGGAGTCACGTTGAGGCCGGGCGAGGGAGGAGGAGATGAACGTGGCCGCACACGAGTTCTTTTCTATAAACGCGCCTTTTGAAAAGGCGCTTGCGCAGAAATAACGAGGAGGAAACGAGGCCGGTCGATGCCCGCCTCACTTCCTCTTTTGGAAGCGTCCTCACTCACGGTGGAGCAGCAGAGTGTTTGTTTTTTTAACGAGCGGGCTTGGCGTGGTACTCGGTACACACGCATTATCGGTGGTTCTGTTCATTTCGATTGCGCGAGATGATAATAATAACCGTAACAATAGCTTAGATCTACAGGGACCCAAGCCCACTTAACAATAAATCTTGGGGGTAAAAAGGTATAACTGTCAAGAGGTGCGGTCAAGTTAATTATACGAGCTGTGTGTGAGTTCAAAAATACAATCAAATAATTCGGGCTGTCACTATCGAACCTCTTTAGATTCATATTTCGTCGAGTACTTGACTCATCACTGACACACACAAAAAAAACTACTTACATGCATTTTATTTTTATTTATGAGGGCTGGATTTTTCTTCTTCAACTGCATATGTTAGCACTGAGTGTATGGTATAGACTGTACAGAATTGGAGACAAGATAATCAGCCTTCGCTAAATGGTTAGCAGTCGCGATTAGCATTAGCGCGCGAGCGATGACCATTTTAGGCAAGGAAAAAAAAACAAAAACGAAAAAACTACCATTCCGCTCACTCATACATCATGTTATACGTACATTACACGTCTAATAGAGTCTTAAAAATCTCTTTGACGCTCCTTTGATGTTTTTTGGCAATGTTGTTCACTGGCCCAACAGTGCGTCCGTCTGCAACAAATGTCCGTGCAGTAAAACCTGGACGGTGGCCAAATGGTTCCGGGGGGCGCAAATATGCTCTTATTAATGTTTGGCATTACCTCGAGGCAGACATTTTTGCGGCCACCAATTTTTAATTTCCCACCCCAACAGCCCTCCAAATAATGTTTAAAAAAAATCGATATATCTTTCGAGGCAAAATGTCTTCTTACACAACCACAGCAGCCCAGCTGCCATCAATTCAATGGCCTGAGAATAAAATGACCTGGATGAATGAGAATATTCACAGCCGCGTTGTGTTTTGACAATGTTTTTTTCAAAGTGTACAACACTGCAGAGTGCATTTTTTTTTTTTTTTTTTTTTTAAATGTATACGTCCTTTTGATCCTTCCTTCTGCCCCCTTTGCCTTGCTGCCAAAAGACTTTCTTACTGCTTTTGTGTTTTTCATCACTGAATAATTGGCCGTGGCAATCGCATCCTTCAAGGGAGCCCCCGAAATAACAAGTCGGCCAAAATATATACAAACATATCGAATGCCCCAATGCAAATAGCGCAAATGTAATTTTCGGCTTTTGGCGGCCGCGTTTGATAACCTTCCTTCCGATTGGCGCTCAGCACCACCTCATGCATTTTTATTCCTCTTATCGAATTCAAAGTGAATCTACTTTTCTGCGAGATCCAATACAAGAAGTGTGCGTCAAAGGATTGCAATAATTGAAGAAGATTGGAGATTGTCAGAGAGCAGTTAGTTATGCTTCTCAAATGGTGGCCTCCTTTCAAATAGATGCCAGGCCTCAAACAAACATTGAGTGAAAAATAAATGCCGCCCCCTCCGCCCCCAAGAAAAAAAAAAAAAAAAAAGTACTGCTGGTGTTTAAAATATTGATCGATCCTCTTAAATTATTACAATATCGTTGATTATTAGAATGTACTGGGATATAATTATATTCATTATATTATGATTCAACACTTCAATACACTATAGAATACAATTATGTGATATGTCTTTATGTATTTATTAAACATTTTTGAAAGTTATTGTAGTATTTATATTTTTTATATTCATTCATTATATTATTAGTCTGTCTTCTTTTATATATATTATGTATTCCAAAATGCCTTTGTACAAATAGTTTTATCATTGGTATATGTCAATAAATATTGCAAGTCCATATTATTATCCAATAGTTGATTCTATTTTTTTATTGATAGTTCATATGAAAAGGTGAGAAAAGCTACAAAATGTATTTATCTAGCGCATTTCATACGCAAGGTAACCAACCCAATGTGCTTGACATGATTAAAAGCATTTAAAAAACAGCTTCGAAACATTTAAAACAGAGGGGGGAAAAAAACAAAATAAAAGTACAATTTATTTTTATAAATATTAAATTACATTTAAAAACATATATATATATAATGTACAATGATCGGTAAAATATCTTATTTCATGTTATACATATTTCCGCACAAAGAAAGGTCCGGAGTGAAATAAACTCCTCCCCTCTCTAATAGCTGTGCCAAGCACCTGGAACTGCGCAGGTGTGCCTAATCAAGTGTCCAGCGAGTGAATTTTGCGCTTCTCTCTTTCGAAGAGCACAACATGTTCTGGCCTAAAATATCCAGCCACTTGATATTTTTCTCATTTCCTTTGCGCTTCTACGATCTCCATGGCGACGTGACCCAGACTAAAAGCCTCTCTGAGATCAAAAAATACGCCCCGAGATTGTTGCAGGTGGAACCGAATAGATTGCCGTGTAGAGGATGGAAGTGATGAACCATAACAGCGTTCGGCTGTCCTTCTTTGCCCTCTCGCTCGCCGGAGTTAACGCCGTTTAGTCCGACGAACCCGAGTCGAGGCCTCGTTAAAGTGTTAATGAAGCCGCGTTCAGTGGCGTGATGATGATTGATTGTCACCAGATGACGCGGAGAGGTCGCAAATTGGAGGCTCTTTATTTATTTTTTTTAATTTTATTTTTTTTTTTTAACACCTGACTTTGCACGAGAGTGTGGCATAAATTAGATCATAATGTCATCCACCACCATACATTTCGACATGAATTCCAATGTGTCGAAATGTATAAGTCACTTTAATCATGCGCAAATAATTTCTCCTGTAGTATTTGGAATGACAAAAAAATAGACGCCGCGCCACAATGAATGCATTTATTGTTATTTATTTATTATACTAACTTTAGTTTCACTCTTCTGCGTCGATTGTGTCGCATGTATTAAACGCCACGTGCAGAACTGGACCACACACATGCGGGGATCCTGAAAGATAAGCGCCTTACCTCGAATAAATACCCACGGGGGGGGGGGGGGGGGGGGTTGATAAGAAAAAATACATTAAAACTTCAGCTCGATATTTTAGGATTATTATAATACATCACAACACTTTTTAAAGATCCATTATCAGTTTTTTTTTAATAATGCACTTGTCTTTCCTTATATTTAGCTGTAGACATTATTCCATTTTTATTTACCAAATTGAGTTCCTTGCCAAACGCCGTGTTGTATTTTACAGTGTACAAGTGTACTGACAGCAGTTCCTAATACTGTCACCCAATCATGTTTTTTTAATATTACCCAACAGAGTTAAAAAAAAAAGAATGTGAATAGTTAAAAAAAAAAAAAAAAAAAAAAAAAAAAAAAAAAAAGCAATCTTAATGAATGTTGAATAAAGTGATTTAGTAGCGATAGCAAAGAATTGGCAGAGGGTGTGGATGTTCCAGAAGGGAGTTAATAACTATAAATCATCAAGAATAAAAAAAACAAAAACAAAAAAAAAATGCACTTGTCAGCACTGTAGCTGCATAAAGATCTCATCAGGAGTTACTGCTTCCTTCCAAACCTTCACTCACCTCCATCGTCCGTCTCCTGCACTGCGTTATCGCTGCTCCGCGTTTCGTGAGACGTTTCGCCGCTTGATTATTATAAAGCCAACGGTGTCATATCCTATCTTACATACAGTATACCATGAAATATTTTAAGATATGATATGGTGTGTTACAAAACTATAAGATACAAAATATGAGAAGTTGAGATATGGTATGATTAGAATACAATAAGATATGCTACGGTACGACAAAATAAGCCGCAAATCGATATGATACAATAAGATAGCATGTGATAAGTTAGGATACGATAAAGGGTGCACGTCGACCCCTGAATTTGCTGGCTTCTGACGTAGTAACAGGCGGAATGCTTCATGGCTCAATGCCCTCGCCCCTTTATGTTGAAAACAATTGTCCCAGACACCAACATCGCTACGTATCTATAGTAATTATCTGAATGTCGGAAGCCGCAATAGGTGCGGGAATGCGCACTTCGGATGCAACAGCGTCCTCACTTCAATGAGTTCTGTCTGGAAGACTCAGGCCAATAAAAGGCTGGCCAAGTCAATCTCCAGACGTAAACCCGAGAGAGCGTGTGTTTTGCATGTAAACCGTGAAAAGAGTAACCCCCCCCCCACCCCCAAATCCATCCATCCAGCTGTCCACCCATTTTCTGTGGCGCTTGTCCTCTATGCAACGCTTGTCCCCATCTGTCGACAGGTTCCTGACCATCTACCGGGGCCCCAGTCACACCTACAAGGTCCAGCGGCTGACTGAATCCAGCAGCTACACGTTCAGAATACAGGCCATCAGCGACGCCGGCGAGGGCCCCTTCTCGAACAGCCACACCTTCTCCACCACCAAGTCCGTGCCCCCCGCCCTCAAAGGTACCCCCAAGCGCCACCTCCTCCCCACTCACTTACACATGTACACGTGAGAATCCTATTGATTTTGATTTTTGATTTTTATTCCCCCCCCCCCTTTGTTCCACGTGACAGCTCCCAGGGTGCACCAGCTAGAAGGGAACGTGTGCGAAATCACGTGGGAGACCGTCCCACCGATGAGAGGGGACCCCGTCAGCTACGTGCTGCAGGTTCTGGTGGGCCGCGAGTCCGAATACAAGCAGGTACGGACGCACGCGCACACACTCATAGGCGAGGCAAGCTTAGTAGCCATGTAGTCACGGTTCACTATTCACAAATTTGTGGTTATCGCTGTATTTTTGTGCTCTTTTTGTAACGCCCTCAGATGCCACAAGATGGCGCCTAAGCCCTGGCTAATAGAAAAGTAGTACTTGGTGTCAATTTTTTGTATTTTGGGGAGGGGCTAAGTTTAGCCCGGGTTTCTAGCAGAAGTTCCCAGCCAGTCTTCACCACGTGTATGTTTTTGCTCTGCTGTGCGGCTATTAAAAAGGTCAGCTAATAAACGTTCGATGAGTTTGAAATGATATTGACTGACGTGTTTGGGGATCATAGTTTCCGCGACTGTCACTGTTTAATCTTTGGGCGTTTGAGAAGACGAAAAACGAGTAGTTCATTTTATCTGATAGTAAAAAAAAAAAAAAAAAGATACAGTATAAATCGTCAACTGCAAATATGCGGGGGATTATTGTACTGACAGTTTACGACGTTTGTAGACCGACAGTAAGATTGTAAAACCTATTGTTTGACTCACATAAAGCCTGGGTCGAGATTTTAAGATGGGCGTGTTACGGGTTCTGTAGTGTTCCTATTCTTGGCATGCGTGTGAATGTTTTCAAGGAGCAGCAAAAAGATGAAAGCGTGCACTGATGGACAACACACGCAGAAAATGGAAGTGCAGTGCCAGTCCAAAACGCCAATAATTTACTATTGACGATTTTGGCCGCAATTTTATGATCGACCGCTGACAATCACCCGCAGTCTCGGCTGCTGTTTGTAAGTGTGAGTGCGTTGGAGAGAGAGCGAATGATGATGAAAATATAGTCAACCCCTGAAGGTAGTCGGGACCAACCGCGAAAATCCAGAGGAAATGACACCCGCCCCCTAAATATCTATTATACCATTAATATTTATACCTCCTAAAGGTCTATATTTATATTTACTTTTGCCCTTGAATGAAGCTCCTCAACTCACCACAACATAATTCCTTGGCACCGGGTTGCCACCAGATGGCGCCAAAGCAATGATGTTTTTGTCTTGAGCACTAAATCAGCAAAAGGGTACATTTTTACTTTACAACTTTAGTCATTTGGGGGATAAATTGTACTTGTCAGAGTATCTCATGCAACATACTTTTTACTTTACGAGTCGCGTCTTGTGTGACAGGTGTTTAAGGGCGAGGAGGGCGCCTTCCAGTTCTCGGGTCTGCAGGGCAACACGGACTACCGCTTCCGCGTGAGCGCCTGCCGCCGCTGCCAGGACTCGTGCCAGGAACTGTGCGGGCCGCTCAGCCCCTCGTCCCAGTTCACGCTGCGGCGCCAGGAGGCGTCGGGGGCCGGGTCCGCGGCGGCGGGCGGCGCCTGCGTCCCCTTCGCCGGCTCCGGCCGAGGGGCGGCGGCGAGCCTCATGTCGAGCGACGAGCGCTTCGCCGCGCTCATCGTGTGTGCCTTCGCCGGCCTCTCCATCCTCATCGCCTGCTTGCTGCAGTACTTCTTCATGAAGTGAGGGAATCTTTTTTTGTTCTTGTTCTTTTTTTTTTTTTTTTTTTCACGACAGGATAGAAAGCGAAACCCAAGAGAAACTTTTTTTTTTTTATAACAGATCGTCGAGAAAAACACTTGAGACGCTCTACTTCTTCTTCTTCTTCTTAAGACTTTTTTCCCCCCGTGTTTTCTCTTTGTAGCCGGGATGTACCTCTTCGCTGAGGGCGAGAAAACTCATCCACAAGCCTTAAAATATCTGTGAGCAGTCACTCAGACCGACTTGCGTTTTTTTTTTTTTAAATCATTTCAATTAGAGGACGTGTACATTTCCTGGTTCGTTGCCTTAATCTTTTCATTATTTACCTTTTTTTGGGGGGGGGCTTGTTTGCTGCAGTCTTTATCCACTCAGCCATATTGTAAGTTAGGCATTCAAAGCTTTAGCCGCGCATATTTGATGATACACACATTTACACGCACACACACACATACAATTGTGCGTCGACAATGACTCACCCGGTGTCACACGCTCTGCTTCCTAACGCTCGCCAAAGTGATGCAATACACGTGTGATGTAAGATGCTGCTATCCTGTGATTGTTTTTTCTTTTTTTTTTTTTTTTTTAGAATGGAAAACCAGTTATCTAATATAAATATAAAATAGAAATATATATATATAAATATATATACACACACACATGCCAGAAATGTATTTGTATTTTTTAAACAAATATCCAGAATTGCATTGAAAGCGATGGCGTTGGCCAGGCTCGACGCACTGATTCGGGATCAGATCGGAACCCAGTCGGGGCATTAAACTAGAGCACAGCTTTGCCGCCTCCTCCGGTGCCGTTTCACTCTGTAGCCCCTTTCACGCAGACATCCCGCAAAATTTCCGCACCAGAACACCACAGTGTTTTGCCGCTTTTGCCTTTTACACGGAACTCCCCCCATAAAAAGTCGGGTTTGTTTGCCGCATCTTTGTGCACTTTTCACACAGTGACACGGCATTCTTGACAATTGGATACGTCCAGCAGCGCCTTTGCTTTCGACACAACCGGGGCGGGAGAAGTGAGTGTACCTCTGTTTCCGCCTTGCACACCGCCTCTGTTGAAAATTGGCATGTCGACTCACCGCCGAATAATTCCTGGCAGTGTGAAATGGACTTGAGCCACTTTCACACAGAAACCCTAGAAAATGGTTGCATCAGAGCCGTAACAGATAAACCTGCATTCATCCGCCTTTGCCTTTCACACGGAACCCAGTGAACAAAATTCCTGGTTTTCAGCAATGTGAGATCCTGCAAAGTTGCCGCATCAGAGCCAAAACAGCCGCCTTTGCCTTTCACACAGAACCCAGTAAAGGCAGGATATTACCGCAACAGTGTGCACTTTTGCAGCGATTCTGTGATCATACGTTGTGACCGTGTATTTGAACACAACAGGGCGGGAGAAGTGAGTGACCCTTAACACACAAGCGCCTAACCCTAACCGGCTCTGATACTACCTCAGAGGGCGGAAAAGTGTCAAGTGGACTTTCATGTCGACTTTTCAAACCGACACGCAGTCACTTTTAACACGCCACGGGTGACCTCCCGCTTGTGTTACGGCTCCGTTACTACCTCGAAAAGGCGGTAAATCGCCGGGTGACCTTTGTCCCCCTCTTCGCATGGAACAGTGACCTGGAAAAGGGCGGGATATTCCCATTTTTAAAATGCCTCTTTCACGTAGCGATCCTGCAAAATTTGTAAGAGAGTAGTAGTAGACAGACCCCGTGTATAAAACACGGAGATGGGAAACTACCGATACCAGGCATTGGGCCGACACCGGCCTAATTTCAACGATACCGGCCACCGATACTTCAAGCAAAATAAAAAAAAATAAAAAAGTCTGACATCGAGTAGGTCCTCCTCGCCAGCAGTTGGCACTACACACGGGCGAATCGTCATGTGCATTAGAAAGCACCGCCTGCGTTAACTGGATTTGTATGTAGCAAAAGTACGAGCGGTATCTGCATTCGGTATCGGCGAGCGCTCAAGTGCAAGGCAACGGCTTCGAGTCTGGATAATCGCCGCCCTTCACGGGGCCGTGTGAAAGTCAATCGATAACGTTGGAAGAGTCCACTGCTTTTCTGCCCTCCGCCGTTCTGCCTAATTACCTTTGACGCCGCGCTCTCGCTTTTCAATCAATCCACCCGTCTCTTTTTTTTTTTTTTTTTTTTTATAAATCCCGCCTCTCAATGGATACACCGGGCATTCTGAACACCCTCCCTCTAATAAACACAAAGCCAAGGTACACAGCCCAAAGAGGTCGCCCTGACCCGTATGAAATGGAGTCCGCACATGAGGCCTGTAACGTACCTCAGGGAAATAAAAAAAAAAAAAAAAACAAATTAAAAAAAAAAAAAAAAAAAGAGGTCCTTAAAAAGACCAGCCCACCTCCTCTTTGTTGCCGCCGCCGCCGCCGCCGCTCGCCCTTCTCGTCTTCCTCGCCGCTTTTTTGCGTCGTCGTCCTCTTTGGACGCTGTGCCTTGTCGTGTGGTTTACTCGCTCAAATACTTCTATTTTTTATTTTGCCAAAGTCGATGGGGGGGGGGATGATGGTAGAACATTTTTATTTCGTTTTTTTTTTTTTTTTTTTTTTTTGGGGGGGGGGGGGGGGGGGGTTAGGTTGACTTTATTTATACTATATATTTGCATACAGTACTTTACAATGCCAATTACAGTGCAATCTTCATTTATTTATTGTTTAAAAAGATTAAGAGACAAGTGTAGTTATATACTAATTTTTTTCTTCTACTTCTTCCTCGTAGCATGTTTTTAGAATGATGATTAAGGCCAGCATTCCTTATCTCTCGGTAACCTTTTTGAGTATTTCTCTTACAGTTGTTGGGATCCGGCAGTTATAAAACTTGTAACCAAATACATATGTACTGTTTTTTTTGGTTTGTTTTGTTGTTGTTTTTATTTGAATTTCATCTCTTGTTTGGCCCACGCTCGGCTGAGTCGTTGTTGTTCATGCTTAGATAAACATGTAGCAAAGACAAATGTTCCTGCCTTTGGCTTCTTTCGTTTTGTTTTTTTTTTCGTTGTAATGAAGCTTCTGATAATGTCTTTTTTCTGTTAGTTTTTTTGCCAAAGTGCAGGCTTCACTCGATGTTCTGACCAAGGGTTCTGTGATGTTATTATGTAACGAGACAGCAGCATTACTATTATTATTATTTTTTTAATTATTATTATTACTATTACTCTCTGATGAAAAAGGACAAAAAAAAACATTACCTTGATCTGTGATTATGCTTATTTTCAATAATATGGTTCATGATTGTTTTTTGTTTCTTTTTTTTTGGCGGGCGGGGGGGGGGGGTAAAACAAAATGTGCCATTGTCGAAACATGTCGCCCCCTAGAGGAGAGGAGGACAGTCTCGTACAGAAAGTGACTGATGCGGGGGGGCTAAAAACAATCACATAAGCAACTAGCGCAGGGGGGCAAGTTTATTGACAAGTTCTTGTAGTGGTGAGTGTTTTGTATCCAGTATTTAAATTTTTTTTGCTAAGAGACGATATACAGTACAGAGATATCTATAGAGCTATTAGAGGAGGTAAGTACATTTACGATTAGCCTAAGTTGAAGCACTTTTATATCACCACGAGCGTTATTAGTCCTGATGGGCGGGGGCTGATATATTGATCCAAAACACTACTGGCAGGCTGTTAACGTTCGTCGCTCGCGTGTAATTATTGTTTTGTGTCACGTCAACCGACCACGTTTGGGGTCGGCGCCCGCCACTTGGTGACGCGGGAGGGAGAGTTCGTTCGCATGCGTGGTGAATCACCCTACTAGCGAAAAGTGAGCGATATTTGGCTTTCAGGTGAAATTTCAACTTAATGAACTTAAAATGCACTCTGACCTTTATAGGTCAACTTCAAAGTCTTTCGTCCAAGATTTACATTCAAAAACAAATCAAATGCAGCGCTTCATTTCTTTACATGTCTGCACGTGTTCACATTTTCAAAGGATCCCTTGTACAACATTCCTAGGAAATCACAATGTCCTATAACTCTAGAGCTATTTTTAGAACGTGCCCAAGGGCTCCACATACGGTCCTTAGGGGTGACCTGTTGCCCTCCGGCGCCAGGTTGTTTGTTGGCACCGAACTGCCCTTTTACACAGTGCAGAACATGGAGCTGTAACCCGAATTATCTTGATTTATCTGGGCGTTATGAATAGAAATGTAGTTGTTATTTCCCATCAGTTCCATTTTAGAGACCTGTAAAGGTTAGAGTGCATTTTAGATTCATCCGGAAATTTCACCCGGGAGCCCACCAGCCTAAACTTTTCGTCACGCGAGTTACTCCCCTATTGTTTTTGTTTTGTTTAATTTCACTTTAAGAGGAACAAGACAGAAGTAGAGTTGATGGAACAAATGGGGATTCCGCATGCGTCATGTAGCGCAATCAAGTTTCCAGTCCTTCCGCGGCCCATTTAGCGCGGCAGGTTCCTCCCCTATTTCGTTTTATTTTTGATTCCATATTAATAAACAGATCTTGATTGTCCATGCAGAAACACAAACAACCCACACACACACACACACACACACACACACACACACATCTGTGCCTTGTTTTTATTTCCATTTTTCGGGTTTGTTTTGTATGTTTTTTTGGGGGTTTTTTTTTCCATTGTTGTTGTTGTTTAATTGATTTTTTTTTCTTGACAGCAACTAGAGATTTATTGGGGACTGAGCGATTGGCCACAGAGTGCGGAGACACAAAACGGAAAACAAATCAAAAAGTGTATTTTTTACCTCACAATTTTAAGAGCGAACATTCCAGGTTGTCAAGGTCTACGAATTTGAGATTTTTTTTTTTTTTTTTTTTTTTTAAGAAAGTCATGCTTTTCTTCTTCTTGTATTGTAAATGTTAGACAATTTCATATGCATTATATAAAAAGAAACTGCCATATCAATTTTAATGTATAGATTTGTTTTTTTTTTGTTTGTTTTTTTGCAAATACTACCCTATGTATGTAAGACGTAACTGTATCGGTAGCGTATATATAATATATTTATGCCCAATAAATGTTATTTTTTTCTGACGTTGATTACGGGTGTTTATTTTTGTGTGTTACGTTGTGGCCAAGCGTGCTAGCGGGCTCTGGTCGACGGATGTCGCCATATGTAGCGTATTTACGCCAATTGTCTATGCTTTCGCTGCAGTTCAGATTTCCGGCCGGTGTTTTTTTTGTTTGTTTGTTTTGTTTTGTTTTTCTCAATGTTTATTGACGACGTTTAGACGCGGCTGTGTCCACCTCACCGATCGGTGTATTTAGATAACGTCAAACTATTAGGAGTGAGTCAATAACAACCAAAATATCTAATAAGTAAACAGAATCAAACTCATGGTTACACCTTTAATGACTGCAAAGCATCTATTTACAAGGAGACAAAATGTGCACATATAATAAGGCATCGTAGAACGCGCATCAAAAGCCCACAATATTAGGTACAACCAGCACAAACTTCTGCCTTTAGAATCATGACAATTCTCACAAAAGGACATCTTTAACCATGAGCATCATCCAAAACAAGAAAGACATTTTTATACACTGGCTCAATGTTTGACTCATTTGCCGAGTCATTTGCAGTCGCTTGTAAAAGGCCTGCGGAATTGACATAATTCTTCAAGAAACAACATGGAATGATAATTGCAAAATGCCGACGTGTTATTATTTCACAGCTTGTCGGCATTTTGCGACGTGACTGAAAAACTTTCCAACCGGCAACAAACGGCAAAAGCTCTTAAGACTTGAGACTAACTGAGCTTCCAAACGTGGGACGATACAGGGCAGAATTGAGCCCTGTGAAGTCTGCCTAGCAACAAGTGGACATCACGGGACTAGGAAAGCAGAATCTGAACAAATTTGAGGGCAATGTTTTTTTACACTTAAATAACAATTGCAAATTGGTAACTGTTGCTTCAAACATTGCCTGTAGAGTTTCCATATATTTTTTAAGATATATATATATATATATATCATTCATAGATGGGAAACAAAAGTTAAAAAAATGTAACTTTTTTTTAAAAAAGTTCAAATGTGTCTGTATAATTTTGTGAACTATCCATCCATTTAGTTTATTCTAATGATAAAATATGATTCCTTTTCATTTTGCTATTTAGAAATTATAATTAATTGACAAATACAATAAATACAAATGTCAAGTTTTTTTGATTATTTTTATTTTTTTTGCTATTTATTTACAATGAATCAATACAATTATTTAATGAGATAAATGAATAAGTATATTTTAGGTAACAGAGGGCAACAACTGCTACATTAAGACAAAAAAATATATATAAAATGACTCTTGAATTCCCCCCTGTGGGGGTCAGTCAAAGATTATGTCAGGATTCTTGATAATGTCAAACTGCACATTACTGGCACACAACGGCAGGAAATAATAGAGCACGCGCAAACGGTGGAGTCACGACTTCTACAGTGCTTTCGTTGTCATCCAGAAAAGAAATACTGTAGAACTCGAGCAAAGTTTATGAACGGGTTCGAAAGTGTGTGAAACGTATCGCTGGTTGCAATGTGACGTGATGTCGTTCATTGAACCCAGCCAAACTGTTGCGTTCAAGGGCCGCAGTAGATTTTTACAGCGGACAGGCGTGCAAGGTCAATAGCTTTATGAGCGACACATAAGAGTGCAAGCGAATAGTGATCAAGCGATCTGCTTGAGTTCTGAAGTTGTTGGTTCGAATCCGGGCTGCGTTTTCATCTCCGGCATTTAAAAAGAAAAAGAAAAAGAAAAATCGTGCATATCAGGTTCAGTGAAGACTCTAAATTGTCCTTAAGTGTGAATGCGAGTATGAAAGGTGGCTCATCGATGTGCCCCGCGATTGGCCGGCCGGCCCACCCGAGGCTTTAGAAGCTGACGCTGGACTCCGTCCAGCCGTCCGCCACGGCCTTCAGCGCGCTGGCGGTGCGGGTCCGAGGCAGCCGCTGGCCGCCGAGGCCGAAGAGGCGCGCCGCCGCCCCGCGGTACTTCCAGGACATGGTGTTGTAGAGGATGGGGTTGATGGCGGCGCTCAGGTAGAAGAGAACCACCGACAGCAGGCTGCAGTGCTCGGACAGGGCGGACAGCAGCGGGGACGGCGCGTCCAGCGAGCGGAACTGCAGGTAGCGGCACACGTGGAACGGCAGCCAGCACAGGACGAAGGCCAGAACCACCACCACTGGACGGGAGCAGGAGCACAGGGACCATTACTTGGCGGCGCATTCTGGCTTTTTCCAGATTTGGGGACAATGGAATTATAACGGCCTTCAGTTAATCGCTGATTTTCGCAATTCGCGGTCGCTCCCTATCCCCCCGCGGGTAATGGGGGTTCGCTGTGAAGTTAGTCGCTCTTCGCAGAGGATGAAGAATACTACGGAATCTCCGTTTAAAAACGCCTGGATTATCGAACGATCGCATTTGCAAACCACAGAACGAACCAAAATGTCATCCATCAATTCGGTGACTCTTTTGCTTCTCCGGCGTAGCGGTCAATCGCTACTTTTGCTTCTTCTTCTAGTGCTGTCGTGCCTTTTCTGTGTTTTCCCCCTTTATTTTCGCATTTTGCTAGCGCATTGGGTCCAAGAAAACCAAGATTTTTTGGGAATTATTTTGCTATAAAACACCCAAAAAAAGAGAGAACGTTTTGTCCATAACCTTCGCGATATCTTCATAATGCCGAGTTTCCCCCTCTGGCCAAAAACACCAAGCAGCGAACACTGTCCTCTGCTGGTCAGCGTTAGACGCCGCATCTGACTTTTTTCCTTCCGTTGAACTTGATTATAGAGATTTTTGATCGATCGCCCCTTTTCATGTTCAATATAGAGAGAGTCTTTAAGTAATGCTCAAAGTGTGCAGACCTTGTCGTAAACGGGGAACTTTTGTCGGCGCGGGAGCCAATTATTCCCGTTGACGTGATTTGTAATGGGAAGCTTGTGCTCAGTTTTACAAAGCCCGTTCTAGAACCAATTCAGTTTGTAAATCGAGGTTCCGCTGTCTACGCCCGGGTGTCGTTGTACTGTATTGTCTGTCTACGTGTGTCGCTGCACCATTTGCGTTGGCATATCCGGTCGCTAGAAGTTACGACCGCCGCGGAGATGCCATCGTTCGCCCGTCTACGGCGGTTCCCACGGAAGCTAAGTATCTGTAGCGTGTGAGCGCGCGAAACCCACCCAACATCTTGACGGTCTGCCGGTGGCTCTTGTCCCGGTGCGCCACGCACGAGCCGACGTCGGTCCCGCGACGGCGGCGCCGCAGGCGGCGGCCGATGAGGCTGTAGAGCACCGTGAGGCAGAAGACGGGCATGAAGAAGAAGACGGAGCTCAGCCACACCATGGCGCCCATCAGGCCCGACTCCACGGCGTAGTGCGTCATCTTGCACTCCCGCGTGTCCTCCTCCGGCGCCGGCGCGTCGGTGCCGTTGGGCTGGTCCCGCTCCACGCCCACCATGACGAAGACGGGCCCCGCGCTCAGCGTGGCCACGCACCACAGGAGCAGGATGAGCCCGCGCACCCGCCGCTTGGTCACCAGGGCCTTGGCGCGCAGCGGGAAGCAGATGGCCACGTAGCGCTCCACGGACAGCGCCGTGATGCTCAGGATGGTCGAGTAGGTGCTCGACTCGGACACGAACTGGAAGAGCTTGCAGAGCGCGTCGCCCAGGCGCCACGGGCGGTAGCGCCACATGCGGTAGAGGTCGAGCGGCATGCACAGGAAGATGAGCAGGTCGGACGCGGCCATGCTGCACAGGTACAAGTTGGTGGTGGTGCGCATATCGCGATATTTGGCCACCACCGCGATGGTCAAGACGTTGCCGGTCACGCCCACCAGGGACAGCAGCGCGCACGCCGCCGTGATGAGCGCGAGGAGGGGCGGGCTGTAGTAGTTGAGCGGGGGCGGCTCCGGGTCGAGGCCCGGCCGGCTGGCGTTACGGATCTCGTCCCAGGTGCAGTTCGCGGGGAGCCCCGGGGGCATGCTGGCTCACGCGACCGGCTCACATCGGTTCCGGGGACGAGGCTGTCCGGGAAATCGGCAACCGTGTGCGTGGGTTTGCGACGGCGACGGCGGTAGAAAAAGTCTTCACGTTAAAGGGAGAAAGTTTTTCAGAGCAAAAAAAAAACAAAAAAAGTCTGTTATATATTTCAATTACGGGACCGCTCTAGTCTCGAAAAGAAATCCGCACCCGACAGCCCAAAATCATCATCATGACGTTTTTTATGTCGATTTTTTTTTTTCTTTCTTCCTGCGCGTAAAACCGATTTCCAGTTCACAGACAACGACAGACCCTCCTAGATAGATCCCCAATGAAGAGACCGCTTATGGGAAATCACCCCGAAATCGCCTCGGAGACTGTTTTACACACTTTAAAGATTTTAAAAACGAAACTCCGGATCACAGAACGTGTGTTGAACAACAACAGCCCAAAAATATATCCGGATTTTTTGGAGCCCTGCGGGTCACGTCGAGAAGGTAGGAAGTCCATTTAGAGAAGCGCCAAATTGGATGGTTCTGGATGGTTCCATCACAGTTTGGTAATTTCATTAAAAAAAAAAAAAAATTAAGTAAAAATAGTCATAAATCATCCCTCGGAGGGAGGGGAAAAAAAAGGGAGTCTGTTCCAAAAGTCATCCAAACACAACAACGGCCATCGTGAACACCAACACGGTGCGAGGGAAAGGAGGAGACACTTTGATCCAAGCCGCCAGCACGACCGAGACGCGACGCGTCGTTAGCATGTAGCATGTAGCATGCGCGGGGAATAAAATCAAAAAAGGAGGACAACGGGGGCTCTCGCTCTCCTCTGCGCTTGTTTTCGGAGGCGAGTGCACCCAAAAAAACAACAACAACAACCAAAAATCAGGTGCAAAGCTTGCGGGGGGGGGGGGGAGGTTCAAGTATGAGGCCGGCGCTGCGACGCCCCCTGCAGGCCACTCTGCGTAGTGATCGATCAAATGTTCCTTTTCATTCATGTTCCTTTCAAGAGGAATAAAAAGCTGCTTTTTTTTTTTTTTAACGTGCTCTCTATGTGTATTTATTGAAAAAAATTAACCACACACACAAAAAAAAACCCAAAACTGAAATTGTTGTAACCGACATTGGAGCCGTTTTTGCACTTTATGGCCGTCACGCTGCTTATTTTTGTTCTGCTACAATTTACACCACAGGCGTCAAACTCAAGGCCCGCGAGCCACATCCGGCCCACCGCATCAATTTACATGGCCCGCAAACAGCAAATCAAGTGTGTCAACTTCATGTGTTTCTGGCTAAAATAACAACATTGCAAAACGGCTTCACTTTTAAAAACGTTGATTGCAAACATTTTTCTTCCCAATCCCCATTTCAAAATATACTCAACTAACAGCTTTTTTTTTTTTTTTTTTTTTTTTTTTACTGGCTCCTGATTTGAAATATAGTTATTCATCGATTTGTGTGTGTGTGTCTATTAATTCGACGTGGCGCACAGCAAATGTGAGTTCGACACGCCTGATTTACACTTTCCGTGGCAAGTTTCCCGAAACGGGATCTGTTGCTGACGAACCACGCGGCGGGATGCTCCCGCCGCTGAACTGCTAGAGCAGGCGTTACGCGCAAATCGGTCGTCGAGCATCGTAATCTTCCGCTCGAAGCCAAGGAAACGACGTGAAGGCTTTGCGCGAACGCCTTTTTTGTTTTGTTTGCTTTTGGTTTTGTTTTCAAAGCAATAAATGGCAGATTTTGGCAGGCTTGTTCACAACACTCTGTGGCCTGCGAAATGTACAAAAGTGCAAAGTAGCGTCCCCGCACGGTGTGTGTGTGCGTATTTGCACATACGCCCAGGTGAATACCCACTTCCTCCTCCATCAGCGCAATAGTTCCCTTGCGTACAGTAGGAAGTACGCCACTTTCAACAAAGAGTGAATCACATCATTTTAGCACTCGGGCGGCTACAGCTTTTACCGCTCGGGTGGGCACATCGTGCCTTAAGTCTACGTTGTTATCACTGTAGCCTTTGCACTGTTTACCGGTGGGCGTATTGTATATCTTTATGGGCTGCGCGACGAGGGGCAGGAAAGTCATACGCGGCACCAGAAGGAGATTTTTAAGTCGTATGTTTTTTTTTTGTTTTTTTTTTCAAGGAGCCCTTTTCGTCATATATTAGGTATGTAGCTTTCAGAATGTTTTTTTTTTTTTTTTTTTACATTGTGTGTTTGTGTCGTGCGCGAGAAACAACCGTCTTCTTGAAATGAAAGCAATACAGCGATAGTAGCTTTTATAGCCACGCACTGAAGCCTTTTTCAAATCTATATTTGAAACATAGACGCCACGTATATATGTATTTAGCACACATTTATGTGGATGTAGTGTGGCGGGTGGGGCATGGGAAGTCATTTTGTTCGAATTGTTGCTGGGTGTGGATCTCAGGTTCAAGTGTAAAAATGGACCCTCAGGAGGCCATAGTGTTTTGTGCAGTACATAGTTTTATACACACGGTGGCGTAATAGAAGCAAAAAAATAGAGCACTGTTTCATTTGGTACACCAGCTCGACGCGACATCACGTATTTTGAAATTTGAACATGATGATGGTACTTTTCACCATATTGAGGACTGTTTGTGATATTTTGGCCTTCTCGTACAAACGCGACAAGAGGACAAGCACGTACACACAAAACTCGATTAATTATTAAAAGCATTCTGTATTTTTCTTATTTGAATAACACAAACGATTTCCACATAATTAACTAAAAATATATATACAATGTGATTATACTATTATTATTCCACTTCTATGGGTAATAAAGGTTTGTCCTTTTTTTATAAGACAAATTACAGAACAATTCTAATAAGTAGTACCCACACACAATATTTAAATTGTCTTACTTTTTGACTTTTAAGTTTTTCTCGTTTTGTCACCAATTTGGATTTGAATAATTGACTCAAAAAAGATTTGAGAGAAAACCTTACCCGTAATAATCAAAGAAATGACAGATTATTCTTTTTAGTATTATTATTTCTCCAGTGGTGCTAATAAAGTTTTGTGTTATTTAAAAAAGAAAAACGATAGAATAACTTTAAACTATTAAACAACACTTTATTTTTATTATTATTATGAGGAAAATTACTACTACTACTACTACTACTACTATTTTTGGGGAGTCTTGTACAAGTTGAAAATTATGCATCACATATTTTACAATTATAAAAATAACAATTAGCATAGCTTCTTAAGTCAGTTAAATGTCGACATACGTTGGTTAGTAGGTGTTAAAATTGCATAGAATGTTTAGTATGACGTATAGTATTTTTCCGTGACACAGAAATCTGACGTATAACATAATCATTATAGGACACATAAATAATAACGCCTTGCGATTGGCTGGCGACCAGTTCAGGGTGTACCCCGCCTCCCGCCCGAAGATAGCTGGGATAGGCTCCCTAGTGAGGATAAGCGGTAAAATAAAATGGATGCATGGATGGATAAATAATAACACACAATGTGGACAAAACAGACAAGAGTTGAGGCGATGACGTAAAAGCAAGTCCAGTCTTCCCCTTTCCCATTGGCTCCGCCCAATTCCTCGGCATTTGACTCCCCGGGAGGAATCGCTCCTTTCCGATTGGTCGAGACTCCCAACGACCCCGCCTTCTCATCTATGATTGGCTTCGAGTTTCTCGCGCCGCCTCTTTGGAGAAATCTCTCGGAGTTGACTCTTTGCTGGTTGTCACACTTTTCCTGACACCCGCGAGTGGAGGAGCGCTGTTGTTCTTGCTGCTTTCTTCACTTTTACCGTGTTTTTTGTTGTTGTTGTTGTTGTTGTTGTTGTCCTCACCAAGTGGACCGAACTAAAGAAAACATGTGGACTTCACGTCCACCCAAAGAGCAGGTAGGTGACGTTTCACGTCGCTTTCTCGTTTCGGCGGCGCGGTTGTTCTATTTGTGTCTTTTTTTGGGGGGTGTCAGTGTCTGCGAGCACTCCAAATGGACACTTTTACCGCCCCAAAATGTCTTGCTGCTCTTCTTTTCACATATCATTATTACTTTGTTTGTGTGTCGACACTGACAGAAACAGAGAGTTGTGTAAGTTTCCACAGGTGTTTGCTCACACACAGACACACACCCATTGGGGACGTGTAGTTGCTGGAATGTCATGGATAGATTGGAATATTGGAGTACAGTAACACATTCTTAATTCGCCCTCAGTGTGTGTGTGTGTGTGTGTGTGTGTGTTCGCTCGACCGTGTCATTCCATGTTTCTCCCAACAGCATCATCAGCCCTGTCTGTTTTGTTTTCCCCCATGACCAAACAGGTGGCATGGCGCCCTAGTGGTTAGCACCTCTGCTTTGCGGTTCGGGGTTTGAATCTGGGCTCCGGCCTCCCTGTGCGGAGTTTGCACGTGGTTTACATCCTCCCACATTCCATACGCCGCATGTCAGTGAGGTTCATTAATTAAAGGCTCAGTGAGTGTTAATGGTTGTCGTAAAGCGTAAGCCCCCGCCTTGAAAAGAAAATGCATATTTGTAGATGAGCAGCTCTGGCGTTTGTACAAAGTCCAAAAAGCCAACTTGGGTTCAATGTATTCCAGATGTGCAACTGCAAACAGTGTGCTGCATTTGGAATAATTTATAGCGCTATTGAACCACACACACACACACACACACACAAAAAAAGACTTTTGACTGTACGATTTCCAATCCAAGCCTCGAGAGGGAAGCGCGCCTCTACCCGGCCTAAAATGAAATGCTCGAGGTTTACCTAAAATTGAAAGTTATTCCGATGTTTTGCAGCTGTGAGTAAAGACAGGGTGCAAAAGTTCGCTAACTGTCATGCAAGTCTGAAAATAAGTTCGTGACATAAGACTGGAATCAAAATGTATTAAAACTAAGGCTAAAGGCTAAGCTCTCGATTTACCGGTTGATCTACGTTCCTACCCTCACCTTTGGTCACCTAAAGAACGAGATCGCGGATACAAGAGGCCGAATTGAGTTTTCTCCGCAGGCTGTCCGGGCTTTTCACGAGAGATAAGGTGAGAAGTTCGGTCGTCCGGGATGGGCTCCGAGTCGAGACGCTGCTCCTCTGCATCGAGAGGAGCCAGATGAGGTAGCCGGGGCATCTGGTTAGGATTCCCCTTGGACGGCGCCGAGGTGTTCCGGGCACGTCCCACCGGGAGGAGGCCCTGGGAATTTTTTATTTCCCCTCTGGAAAAGATATTACCCCCCCCAGTTGAGTTGAACATGTTATAGTTCATATTAATGGTGGAAAAGATTTAGAAATGATTTATCTTGGTCTCATTTCTATATATCACAAAAAGCTGGCATTTGAACTGGGCGTTTTGTAGACTTTTTATATCCATAGTACCAAGAATTTAAAGTTATGGTAGACTTTTTGTGTGTTGTTGTTGTTGTTTTTTTTTTAACTTGTAGGCCAATTAATTGACTTTTGTTCACATAGTCTACGTGGCTTTAAGTGAGCTTTTTTAAAACAGAGCGCTTTTCCTCCTCTCTGCTGTGTTACGGTAACCAGGGCGTGTCCAAAAGTGGTCTGGACACAAGCGACAGGCTTTGAATTTTGGCTCCGTCACGGTCACGATGACATGAGCGACGACCACGCCGACCAAAAAGACCGTGCGAGCGGTTCCCCCGACTCCCTCGGTGGCACAATGGCGCCTTGTGTTGGCGCCGCTACGGCGATGACCATGACTGCTCCCTCGTTGTCACTGGCGCCTCCTGGAGCGTCCCTGTCACCCCCCCGCCACCCTCTTTTCCCTCGGATTAGATAATAGGCAGCTTTAGTGTGGGCAGAAAGAGAGGTGACACAGACCTCCTCTCTCTCGATCCTTCTCTCTTTCGCCCATCTTCTCCATTTGTACCATCTGCGCCACGAGGAGCTTGGCACCGCACGCTCCGTTAACGCTACATTGACGAGCTTTGCGTTGTATCTATGGATCAATGCGCGATTGTGCCACTAATATAAAGCACACTCGGATCTTACTGGCACGGAATCCGGCACGTGTGTTCATCATGACAGGATGCTCTGAAATCAATGAGGAACCTACGCCGGTAGTCGTCATTCTGGACCATATCCAGGGAGACGGAGTCACACGCATTCACCGTCTTTGGTCGACCTGTTCCGATTGGACCCTGTCCTGTTAAACCGCTGTATGGTCTTCGCCACCGTTCCCCAGCTCAGTTTCAGCGTGTTGGCAATCTTGGTGGAAAAAGTGTTGCCAGGCAGTGTTTTTTCACGCATCCTAAATTAAATTAAATTAAAACTGGCCTATTGTCATGCTGGTAAGGACATGTCAAAGCACAGTCGGTGCTATGACTCAATCGGTTTCAGACAATCGAAAATCTGAAGAAAGTAATTCCTGGAAAGGGCAAAATAAAGGCAGAAAATGTCACATTGCTTAATTAAATTACAATTATCAACATTTAAATTTAATTGAATTTTATTTAAGGTGGTGCCTTTACTCAAACTTACAAAGCATTTTTAGCCAATCAGAATCCTGAAGAAAGTCATTTCCAGAAATCACATTGTAAAGGCACAAATTTACACAGGTGAAGGTGGAATTTTCACACTGGCAGCCTAAGTTAAATTGAACTAAACATGATTTCATTTATAAATGGTATTTATGTTCTCGGTATCACATCATGGTGGTTCTGCAGATCAATATGTTTTAAAGGCTCTGTAGTGCGTGGCAAGAGAGGATTTCTTCCCGGCGTCCAGCCATCCTCCTCACGTCTTCTTCACCCACTCAACATGCTTTTTTTTTTTTTTTTTTTTTTTTCTTTTTTCTCCCCTCCTGCCCGACGATTCCCCCCCCCCCGTGTGCATTTCAACTAAGTGACATTTAAGAAGCGCTGTTAATATTCATACGTCAAGCTGCTGGCCGCCGTTTTAAAAATCACCATGACAACGGGACAGGAAGCAGGAAGTCAGGGAAGGGAGCGATAACTTGTGTTCTTGTTATAATCTCACCTCGACCGCGATGGAGTGCCAGGTTGCACGGATGCACTTTTTGTGTGTGAGTCTCTGTTTGTGTGTGCGTGTGCGTGTATCGGCCAGCGGTGTGTACATGCAAACACTGAGCCCTGGCCCTGCATTCCAGCACCCCCTGCAGTTAACCTCCGTGTGGGTCTTGCTGACGGGAGGTCATGGTTATTCTTAGAGCTGGGAGATAGCGCAGTACTATCATAAATTATTACATTGAAACTAAGAGTGCCTTCGCCTCGCTCTCTTTTTAGTCAGTCAATTTTATGTAAAGCGAACGAGATACAACCCTGCAACAATCATCCTCCTGGTTAACCCATGCAAAAGTTATGCGCTTCCTGCTATTTCTAGGTATTCAGTTAAGCAGATGTTAGTCTTTAATCTTTGCTGGTTTCCCACTTCCATTGTTTTCCTGCTCAAAAACTTTGACGATTAATAGCAGCCTCTATGGTCCGACATTGTAATAAACAAATTGTGTCAAATTGTTGATTAAATCAAATGAAAAGAAATACATTTAAAATAATTTAAATCATTTAAAATGTAATTGTCAAATTGTGTCATTCAAAAGGATCATTTCTGTTAACAACTGCTACTGCAATAACTGTTAAAAACTACAACTACCTCTAACAACTGCTACTCACTGCTGACCAAACTACTACTAACAACAACAACTACTGCTAAATACTACTGCTCGCAACAACTAATAACAATTGCAAACAATAAAAACTACTAACATCTGTCAACAACTGCTACTACAGTAACTGCTAACGACTACTACAACTCCTTCTGTCATTCTCTAACAACCGATTACAATAGTGTCAAACAACAAAAAACTACTAGCAATTGCTAACATCAACTGCTACTACAACAATTGCTAACCATACCTACCAAAAATGACTAAATCTTTATTCTTAATATAACAACAGCCAATTAGAACAATTGCAAACAACTGCTAACAACTGCTTCTTAAACAACTGCTAGCAACAACTATTAACAACAACTGTTAGCAATAAATACCAGCCACAACTACTACTGCTAAAACAGCTACTGCTGACTGCTACTGCTAACAACAGCTGCTAATGGTCACTTCAACTGTTGCACATAAACACGTTTGATGAACAAATGTTCAAAGAGTTTGAGTGGGTGAATGAAAATGCCGTGAGGGACTTGTAGCGACTCTTTTGAGGGTCGGTGCGTGTCTGAACGTGTCCGGAAGTTGGGAATGTTAACTGTTGCCGTTTGTTCTCGTGTGACATTCAGTGATATTTTTAATGGGTTGTAGGCTGATTTACTTTTCAATATTCATAAAAAATATACTGTGTGTATGTGTGTGTATATATATATATATATATATATATATATATATATATATATATATATATATATATATATATATATATATGAATATGTGGCCACTTTTCAGGGCATTCAATGACAAATCTCCAATACATGTGTACACACAACAACTACGATAAACAGCTACTAACAACAACTGTCAACAAACTACAACTGCTAGCAACAACTACTAACAACTGCTTAAAATCAACGGCAAACAACACCTACGACTAGTACAACTACTACTCCTACCAAAACGGCTATCAAATACAAACAGCTATTAACAAACCGCAACTGTAAACAATTGCTACTACAACAACAACTAACAACTACTACGACTACAACAACGGCTAACAGCTACTATATCGAGTGTACTTCTACAACAGCAATTGCTCACAGCGACTACTACTAACAAAAAGCAAAAACTGCTAACAACTACTTCTAACAATGACTACCAACGATCATTTTTACAACTATTAACAGACTACTGCTGACAGCAACTGCACACGGCTGCTACTTTGAAAAACTACAAACAAATCCATGCATTGTCGCACAATAACAACCGCTAACAACAATTGCTTCGACAACTACTACAGCAATTTCTAACTGCAGCCAACTACGACTACAACCACTTCAACTGCTAAAATCTATTGCTCCTACTGTACGACGACAACTACTACGAATAAAACTGCTAACAACATGTATAAGTAATGCTGCTCAAAACTGCAAACGGTACTAGTTGATAAAGTGACTGATTTAAGAGATGACATTGTGAAGTGAAACGCATGCACAGAATTTCTAGTAAGGCTCGTCCTGAAGAAACACTTCAATCTTCTTTTCAGACTGCCGAGTCAGCTGCTTTCCTTCTTTTTATTAACAGAGTAACGCCAACATGAGGCAATCTCGGATGACTGCGCATGTTGAATTCTGTATTGTGCATTTCTTTTGAGGATGTTTACCCCCCACCCGCCCCCAAAAAACAGGTTTAGCAAGTTGAAGACAATTTGTTTGATATAAGTGGTGTTAGTGTGCTTTGCTCAAATGAAAATGATCTGAAGAACTGTTCCGTTTCTGTTAATGTTATTTTATCCGCTTTGGAGTTCCAGGGATAATGGCGCACGTTTTGAATAGTTTCATGTCAAAGCGACAACCCTATTGATTGATGTTAATATGTGCATGACGTGTGGCATTAAATAAAACTCAAAATAAATTGCATTTTTATTTCAGTTGGGCATCAATTCGTTATGTATGAGGCTATTTTTTAAAGTGCAAGAATTGAGTATTTTGTTTTCCTCCATCCATTTTCTGAGCCGCTTCTCCTCACAAGGGTCGCGAGCGTGCTGGAGCCGCTCCCAGCGACCATCGGGAAGGAGGCGGGGTACACCCTGAACTGGTCGTCAGCCAATCGCAGGGCACACATAAACAAACAACCATTCGCACTCACATTCACACCTACGGGCAATTTCGAGTCGTCAATTAACCTATCATGCATGTTTTTGAGATGTGGGACGAAACCGGAGTGCCTGGAGAAAACCCACGCAGGCACGGAGAGAACATGCAAACTCCACACAGGCGGGGCCGGGGATCGAAACCCGGTCCTCAGAACGTCCACCGTGCCGCCTATTTTGTTTAAAAAAACAAAACAAATTAAAGAAGTAGAAGAAAAACAGCTTCTGCGAGCAAAAATAAAATGAAAAGAAATCTGAAAAACAGCTTCTTTATGTTGAAATGTAAAAATATAAAAATGTGACTAATAAATCAATAAAATTGATTTCAAAATCTGTAGAAAAACAGATAAAACATAAAAAAAAAATTAAAAAAAAAAAAATATATATATATTATTTAGGCGTGACAATAAAACAATGTAAAAAAAATTAAACCACTCCAAAGTAGAAGAAAATTAGGGAAACAAACCGCATCTATGGGCAAACAAATAAAAAATAGACCATTTAAAAAAAAAAAAAAAACATTTTATGGGTGAAAATAATAGAAACAAGTAAAGATTTGTATCGGTAAACAAGTGAAAGAAATCTGAAGCCTCCTAACTTCTCTTCCCTAAAAAAAATCAAAACAGATTTCTCTTTATTTGGGCTCAAAATAAAACAAATGGATTTAAAAAAAAAATACAGCTTCCATTGATTGATCAAACTTGTTTTTTTTGTTTCAAAAAATGAGATGATAAGAAATCCATATTTAATGTCATTGTTAACAGCATACTGTTTCTTGTCTTACTATGTCAAAATGACTGCTGTGAATAATGCCATTAAAGCAACAAAGCGAATGCGGTCCTAACACTTTATATACTACGGACACATACTGTAGATAAATACATGTATATAGAAAACTCACTTGTGAGCGTACTGGGCGTCGCAGCGGGAGTCTGTTAGCTGGTTGATGACGCCACGCTCAGTGTACACGCTCACAGCTCACTTGAGTCTGCAATGACGTCGCCCCTCTGACTCATTTGGGTGCAGCCCCAAAAGAAAAGTCACTCAGAACACGTCAGCTGACAAAGCCTTAAAACCCGTGAGCTAATATATTCCTGTTACTATTGTTTGGCCGCTCGGCGAGCTCCGCGTTCTACGCTTCGTTCGGTATCGTGCCCGTTAAGGGAAATGACAGTTTTGCTTTTCCACGCTCTTCTCAGGCGCGCCCGCGTCCGGGCTGCCGCGGCTGCTGAGCATGCTGGCCAAGGCTCCGCCTTCGACCAGCAGACTCGATCTGGTGAACGCCGAAAGTTCGGACGCAGCGGTGACTGACGGAATCGGGATGGCCGACTTCGTGGAGAGCTTGGATGCCCGGGAGTTAGACATCGACGATGGGGAGGAGGTGGACTACGAGGGAAACTGCCTGGGTACACTATGTGTATGAATATTACTATGGCTGCACCGTACAATTAACCTGTGTATCTCACCTGTTGCCATTCATACAACTGATTAATTACTTTGCCATCAACTAAACAGGCCCAGATTTCACACTACTACCACTTGACACTTCCAAATGTGTGATGAAATTGAGACAAGATCGTCATTATTTTAATATACAGTGGTGCATTGTTGTGTGCATTGTAATGACGAAAAATTATGTATTGTAATGAGGAAAAATAAAAATAGCACTCCATAATGTACTTTATACAAACATGCAGTAATGACATCATGAAATAGAATTTAAAAAAGAGTGAAACAGTTTTTGTCACACTGCATCAATTGTGCCGCTCCTTCTGGTGTGCCCGCCTTGGCCATCTGAAGGCAGACACACGGATGTACTGTTCATTGAGACGTCTCAAGTCCTCTCGCAGTTCATCAGTACGGCACTAATATTTGTTGTGCTTCACAGAGGATAAAGAATTTATGACTGAATACTCTCAAATTGTCTATGCGGATTGTCGGCGTTAGTGTTCAGTCCGATGCTTGAAGGGTTATAGCACGGCAACATCGATGCTATTTAGTATTAGCTTTAAGATGTCGGGCTTAAAGGCCGAGCAGTGTGGTTGTTTTAAATTCACGAGGAGTCATTCTCCGTTTTATGTTAAGTTTGACTTGAAAATGTGAAATATGTGCCTTGGCTCAATAGCCTAAAAGGTGGGAAATACTTTTCTAGACAATTGGACAACAGAAGAAACACAAAGATGGGCAAAACGAGTAGTTGTTATGTATAAAGTGATCTTGGGTGTTGTAAGACTATAATCAAACTAAATGTAATAGGAGCAGAAGTTGCTCTGAAGCACAGTAGCGTAGAGAGCATCTAAATCTTGGAAGGGAAGTCAAGATTCTTCAGCGTAGCGGCCCACTCGCTCCGCTCGCTTAAGCCTCCTACATGCACGACTCTCACCCCTGCCACCGGCCTCTCTGCTCCCCCAGAGGACTGCCGCATCCCGTTCTCGGCCGTGTACGCCACGGTGGGCTTCAAAGAGGCCGACGCCGAGGTCTTCCTTCCCACGGTGCCCATCACCGCCCGCATCCTGGAGGTGGAACGCTTCACGTCGGCGCAGGATCGCTTCAACCTGTCGCAGCACAGGAGCGTCAATAAGGTACATACCACGAATAAGAATAACACCTGACTTTTGGATTAGTTCCCCAATTGCGCAGTGTCACATTGCTTCCCCTTTGTGCAGGAAAGTTTTCATAAATTCTTCAAAATTTCCAGTTAAGACCATTATTTCCATGACATTCTCAATCACTTTTTATGTGGAACAGTTTGAATAAATCGCTCCCATTTTCCATTGAATTCCCACACATCCCCATGTATTTTCCACGATTTCCCCAAAGCCCCTAAATTCATTTCCCAGGGAATGCTTCCAATAAAATAGCAGAAATTTTCATTGTCTTTGTATATCGCTGGCGCCAGGTGGAAACCTCCGAAGTCCAAATATGGTCCATTTCATATTTTCAAATCAGTAGTACTATTACTCACTTGTTTGTACAAATTATTAACCAGTCTCAAGTTTGAAAATGGCTTGTTCTCTTTGACGATGCCCTGTTAATGGTTCAACAAACATGCATTTTTTTTTTCCCCCTGAAAAATTATGATTTTGGAGATGCGAGGATTCCGCCCGACCCCGATATGAAACCGTTTTAATAAATGACTCGAATTCTGGGCCCTGTAATGCCTCTTTTCACTCATTCCTAGGAAAAGGGGAACAGTTGACGATTTAAAAAAATCCCAATTCAACCTTCCAGTATACGTATGGGAAGTTTCCAAAATATTGGGCAATAATGGATAAACCTACATTTCTGTGTAATCCATGTACAGTAATTGCCCATCATCCTTCTGAAACAACTGGGATTATTATCCAATTTAACTTCCCCGGTAATGTTTCCCAAAAATGACCGGAAATTCTTCCACCCGCTTTGTACATGAAACAATTTCTGTTCTTAGGGCATCGAATCAATCGCAGCTGGGCTGTTGTGGTTGTCTCGGAAGACGTTTTGCCTCTCAACGAGCAGGCTCAGTTCACGCAACAACAAGCTAGTTAGGGCAGCAGTCGCCAGGCTAGTACTGCTGAGAATGAAATGACCTGGATGAGAGAGAATATTCACTGGCAATAATCGCTTTGCCGCAAATTGCCTCCAAATGTCCGGTTCATTCCTGTACATTCCCACCATGCAGTCTCTGCCCGCCGTGTTCAAGATCGAGATGAAGCACGGCGAGTTCACGTGGGTGGTGAAGAGGAAGGAGAAGCACTTTATGGAGCTGCACCGAGAGCTGAGGACGTACAAAACCTTCATGAGGATACCGCTGCCGTCGCGCAGGTCGGCCATGCCCACCTCATTTGCATGTTGGAAGCGTAACAGTTAACTAGATTGGCTCTGAAGTGATTCTTTATTTAGCTATTATTTATTTTGTTGTAACACTTAACCAAATGCGTTTTCTATCATTTATTTTAGTCATCGTATTACGTGATAAAACTATCTGTATATGAAAATACATACAACAAAAGAAAATATTTCTTGGTATCACAGATTTATCGCAACAAAAGCAAATTTATCGTTCCATTTGAAGAGGCGGCGTTCTTGCTAATGAGGAAGCTAATCCATAGCGATTCGTAATTCTCGAATTATAACAACACAACACAGTCTCCAACTGTTAAAACTTGTTTTTCCCCAATTGCCAATCCAATTCTGTTTCCATTTTCAGACTTTATCATCGTTCTATTCTCTTTATTTCTCTATAGGAGATACCGGGGGTCGGCAACCTTTTTGACATGGGGTGCCAGTTGGAAATTTTCTCGACAAGCGTACCGTAATCAACTCCAACGCAAAGTTTAATTATGACACAAAATCCCAAAACAATTCCGACATGCCTACATAAATCCCGCTTTCCATGCTTTGCAATGCGCAATGCGATAACTTGCTTCCGTCCTGTGATTTAAAAAATAAAATAAATAAATAAATGTTTTTTTTAACAGTGCTCAAAACTTTGAGGGAGCGCGTTCAAGACATTCACACAACATTGTCACAATATAAAGTGCACACAGAACGGTCTTTCAAAAATATTAAACCAGACTCTTGTGTCCATGACGACTGGAGTACCCGCTAGCTCAAAAACACTCGTAAGCTTTTAATAACGTGTCCTGTGTTGTTGACTTTACTTTATTGCGTCTGTGTCACAGTGTTCGACAGAACATTTATATCCGCAGCTCTGCCTTCAAAATGGCAAACTCACACACCCTGCTGTCAATTTATTCGTTCGAAGCGCGCTAGCCTGCGCAAACACCTGCGGGGCTGTGCCGTGCACCGCGACGACGCTTCGGAAGAGCAAATTCAGCGGATTCTCACCGGCCTTCTCCTTGTGTCGCAGCCACACGGTGAAAAGGAGGACGGTGAGGAAGAGCGAGGTGAGGGAGATGCCCTCGCTGCCCAGGGGCGGAGGAGACGAGCTGGTGCGAGACGAGCAGGTGTCCAGCAGGCGGGTACGTCAACACGCGGCGCAATGCGTGCCCATGGCTTCGTGATTCAAAACACACACTTTTTTTTTTTTTTGTGCAGTGTTTGTACCTTCACGGGTCACAAAATTAGGTACACCTGCCTGGTCCAGTGCAGGCGTGAGCAAAGCATAATCTGGCCCACTGAGCATTTGTATTATCAAGAGTCGTGGAATATGTGTTGCATTCATTTACCCGTTGTTTTTTTTTTCCTACACTTGGTCAATTAAAATGTGTTTATTAATGTTGTATTTTTTAGGCATTTATGTCACTCAGTAATTGGTTACTGTATTTAATACAAAACATAAAAATAAAAAATATTGGTAAAAATCACAATTTTACACATACTTTATTATTCATTTTGTTAAATAATTGCAGATAGTGAAAAATTCCTCTCAAAGAGACCAAGTGCTTGCTTCAAGCTTTATATTTTTTTCGGCGCTCCCATTTGAAGCTTATTGTCAAACTGAACACAAAAAAGAGAATTACATATTTTGTGTATTTAATTAAAAACACTTTCACTTTGCCTTACAAAACTTTGCGAGCTTAATGCTAACACACAATGCAAAATACCGTAGCAATTATAGTACAATGTTGTGATTATCATAAACCGTTAAATAAAACGTATTTAAACACAAGTGGTAGCAACACGTGTAGACAGACAATATAACTCAAAGGCATATATTCTTTATCCTCTGAAAAAGTGACTAATACTGCATTATTACATCTTAGTTGCAAGTCTTGTGTGTTTGATCAAGTCTATGTGGAGTAGGTCTGTATGTATTATACTGCCACCTGCTGGCCAAGTGCCAGTTCTCATTTTATGCTAATTACACAAATGTAAAAACAACTTGCATCACAAACAACAACAACCAATTGGAAGTTGTCTTGTGAAATGAATACGGTGTCAATAAAACAATGAGCATTTTTATCTTAACTGCTTGCCACTGCTCTTGCTGTACCTAATTAAGTGGTCGGGCGATTTTTGTCACGTTCCAGTACGCTCTAATGTTTGTGTGTCTGTGTATGTGTGTTTCGCCAGAGACAATTGGAGGACTATTTGAACAAGCTGCTGAAGATGGCTTTGTATCTCAAATATCACCACACTGTGAGCATCCCGTCATGCCAGCAAGTTGCCACGAGCTGCCGTCACTCATGTTAATAATGTTCACACGTTTTTGGAAATGTTTTTTTTTTTTTTTTTTTTTTGATGAGCGTATTTAGCGCTATATTAGGAGCCAGGTCTCTGCGTTTAATAGCTAAGCGGGATTCCAATTGCCACCCAGTGTGATGCCGCCGTCTGTTGTCGTTTCTCAGATGGAGTTCATTGACGTCAGCCAGCTGTCTTTCATTCACGACCTGGGCCCCAAAGGACTGTGAGCGCTTTGCTTTTCTTCACTGAAATCCAGTGAAAATTCAGATCAATATTTTAGGTTTTCAAATATATTCTTCAACGTACACAACTTTTTTTGTGAAAAAAAAAAACGTTTGTTTGGAGCTTTTTCCTGTTTCATTAGTAATCAGCAGTAGAACGTGGGTCGGTTTCCCCAAAAACGGCAGTTTTTTTTAACAGTTTTTGTAAACGGCAGTTTTTGTATTTGCATTGCTACATGTATTTTTATCCATTTTATATGAATCGTATTCAAAATGTATATGCTTTTCTTTAATCCATCTATTTTATTGTATTTTTATTTTTTATTTTTTACCAGTATATCTTATCGGTAACGACCCCAACCAACAGTGTATTGACTTTACTCCTTAAACCGCGTGTGTTGTCCTTATTGTGCGTTTGTATGTGTTTATTTGTGTGCGTGTTGCAGGGAAGGGATGATACACAAGCGCTCCGGGGGCCATCGTATCCCCGGCATGAACTGCTGTGGTCACACACAAGCCTGCTACCGCTGGTCCAAACGGTTTGTGCTCTCCTCTTTTTTTCCTCTGTCTTCTATTTCTTTTCTCTCGCTCCCTTGTTTGTCCTCAAACCGGTTTATTAGCTAGTTAGTTAGTTGGCGGAAAATTCCCATTTCAGTAGTCGGATAACTGTCACAATCTCAGTATGAATGCATTTATGGTGACCAGATGTCTATTTTTAGTTTATCCATTCACGGTTGGCATGTATTATTTCTAACTCTTTGTTCTTAGTCCTTTTTTTTCCTGATTGGTATTTCGTACGATGTTTTTCGTGTTCTCGCTGCCTCTTTCTTTTTATCACAGCCAAATGATTACGTGAGCATTTTTTTTACAATGTATTGCGAGAACACAAACAAATAATCCCACACGTTTGGAAGGCTCCGTCAAGCCACCTACGGCTCCGTGATGATTGGCTTCCCGCAGTCCTCCTCTGCCCAAAAAAAAAACAATAATAACAACAACAAAAAAACAGCAAGCAACATAAAGCATGATCACACGTCCACCAAAGGTTTACACAAAGCCACGCACGATGACGATAATGTTTGTGTGTGTGCTTGTGTCGTGCATTAGGTGGCTGGTGGTGAAGGACTCGTTCCTGCTGTACATGAAGCCCGACTCGGGGGCCATCTCCTTTGTGCTGCTGGTGGACAAAGAGTTCAGCATCAAGATGGACTCCAAAGACACCGAGACCAAGCACGGGGTCAGGATTGACAGTCTTTCCAGGTGTGTGCGTGTTGGTGGGTGACCTCGTCTTTCGATCTTAACGTGACGCCGCTACGTGTTGCTACTGAAAATGGCGATCCTCAAAAGACACAGTTGCGCACCGCCGCAGGCTACAAGCGCGATGATTACCAGCTGCAACTGTCATGCCAACATTAGTTTAAAGTGTACGTCATGTGCGCGCAGGACGCTGGTGTTCAAATGCAGCAGCTACCGACACGCCCGCTGGTGGGGTCAGAGCATCGAGAGCTTCGTCAGGAATCACGGCAAGGCCTTCCTGCGGGCTCACCGCTTCGGCTCCTTTGCGCAGGAGCAGGAAAACATTCCTGCCAAATGGTCAGTGCGGTCGTACAAAATGTGTTATATGTCGTTTTTAGGAAGGTATTTGTTTTGAAAGGGCAATGCGCTTTACAGTTCTTTGCGACTCAAGTCCCGAGTTGGGCTTTCCTGTGTGAAATATATAATAAGCTACGAGCACTTTACAATGAAGTCCATCGCTGCGCGAATAAAAATAAATGCACACTACTACCATTCTAACAGTTTGCCAAAGAGGGTTTTGATTTCACACTTCAAGGTGGCAGATTTTAATTTGAACTGTTACCCGACACAATTATTGTCGTTTTATTTCTCATAATTCATATTTTTTTAAATAATTATGTATTATTTGACATTATTTTTTCAAACAAACTTGTAATTTTATAAGAATGCCATGCAAGTCTTATTTTTTTTCAAGAAAAAAACTGCCATATATTTACAAGGAAAAGGTCACATTGAAAAATAAATGATTTGATTGTATTTCCTTTTCTGGATGCAACCTCTTTATGCCGTGTTACTATTTTTCTTTAGTGATTGGCTTAGGACAAGCCACATGGTCATACCGCCTTCCGGTGAGGCACGTGGTGTCCATTTACGACAGAATTATATTTACTAAAAATAATAATCATAGTAATACTAACTTTATTTGTATAGCATCTTTCTAAACACAGTAACAAGGTGCTTCACAATAAAAATCAGTCAATAAAAATGGGGAAAAAAATAGGGCTCGTTGCCCTATAAAAGAGCTGCATGTACAGTATTGTGCTTTATGAACATATTGGTGACTGAGTGACTCCGCCGTGCAGGTACGTGAACGGAAAGACTTACATGGAGGACGTGGCTGATGCGTTGGAAGAGGCCAGAGAGGAAATCTTCATTACCGACTGGTGGTGAGTGTCGTGAGTTGCTCGTTGCTAAGCTAAAAAAAAAAAAAGGGAAGGAAACCAACACAGCGGCTTGCGGGGAGGCTTACGCTGGCGCTCAGTCACTTAGCATCGAAAATAAACTTGACAATCTACGGATATGTTGATGTCGTTATGCACTACGTAACTGGGCTTGTGGTCTCAGCTATTTTATTTTTATGTGTAACGTGAGCCAGTGGAATTGCGCACACGTGCGCTGCGGATGCTAACGTGAGCCACAGACGGTGACAAGCCGCAACGTTAGGAATATCTTCGGTTTCACAAACATTCCGTCGGAATATGAAATATAATGAAGGGTTTATATCGGTCCAGGCTGAGTCCAGAGATCTTCCTGAAGAGACCTGTGGTGGAGGGAAACCGCTGGAGGCTGGACTGCATCCTCAGGCGTAAAGCTGTAAGTGAAGATGCACTCACTTGCCAACAGCAGGCCAATGTGACACGCTTTCACAGTCACTTGTTGCTGGGCAGACTTCATAGGGTACGGCGTAATCCTGCGAGAATGAGGCATATTTTTTGAAGTAAAATAGTATTTTCCCAAGACAAATTTTGTTAATCTTATGAGAAAACATTTTTATGGTTAAAGAGAGGATGTATTTTTTTTCTTGAAAGAAATTGCAATCTTATGCGAATTGTGCCATATTTTTTTTTTTTTTTTTACCTGAAAGTTGTCTTCTTTTTTTTACAAGAAAAAATATTTTTCTTTTAGATTTTTTTTTTTTTTTTTTAATGAGAATTGTTCATCAAAATATTGCCTTGTTTCTTTTAGAATGTCATTTGTTTTTGACAAAAGGATTATTTTTTCCAGAAGAAAAAAGTTCTATTCGTTTAAGGAAAAAAGTAATCTTGTGAGCATAATTCTTTTATGAAAAAAAATCTGAATATCAAGACATTCATTCTACATGTAAGGAGACAAAATGTCACTTCAACAAAGAAAAAAAGCGCACAAGAGTAAGTCAAATTTGTATTTTTTTCCTAGAGAATTTTGGTTAATCTCATGAGAATGTCATATTTTTCACAAAAAGAAAAAAAAATAAGAAAGAATAATTATTTTTACTGGATTTTTTGGGGGCTTTGTTTAAAAAAAAAAAAAAAAGCAATCTTATGAGCATAGTGCCATATTTCTATGAGGAAAAAGTATTTTTTTCTAGAATTTGTTTGAATCTTATGAAAACAGTGCTGTATTTCTTTTCTTAGAAAATGTCATATTGTTTCGACTGTTACCCGATCTTGGTAATAATCTAATGTAGCGGCGCCAAAACGCAGATTATTATTATTTTTTCATTCTTTTCTTGAGTTGAACTTGAGAAGATCCTGCACATTGCTCTTCTTCATCTTCCTTGACTTCCCCTCCTCAAATAAGTGTTATTCTCATTGTATTGTGCTTTTATTCCCTCAAAAACAATCCAACTGTGTTCTCCCAATTTGAACAACTTCATGTGTGTGCCTGCAGCAACAAGGAGTGCGTGTCTTTGTGATGCTGTACAAGGAAGTGGAGCTGGCATTGGGCATCAACTCGGGCTACAGCAAGAGAACCCTCATGCACCTACACCCCAACATCAAGGTACGTTCGCCCGTGTACCTAATGTTGTGGCCGGCGAGTGTATCGCATTTACAACTTCCTCCCTGTGCGCGCGGTGTCAGGTGATGCGCCACCCGGATCACGTGTCCTCCTCCGTCTACCTGTGGGCGCATCACGAGAAGATCGTCGTCGTCGACCAATCGGCGGCCTTCGTGGGCGGGATCGACCTGGCGTACGGTCGTTGGGACGACCGGGAGCACCGGCTGACGGACGTCGGCAGCGTGACGCGCTCCGTGGCGCTCGAACAGGTCAGACACACACGCGCGCATTCTGTTTGTGGGAATTCTGTAGCTCTTTTGTTTCCATAGGTAATAATGGTAGCGAGAAATAAATGATTATTATTATTATTATTTTTTTAAATCCACAATAAATAATAATGACATATAATGTGCATGGTAATAGAAAAAAAAATAACATTTTAGTTTATTTATGTTAAAAATAATTTTACAAACGTTGTTTGAGTGAGGAAATAATAATAATAATAATAATGAGGATAATAATAATGATGGTGATTATGATGATGATGATAGTAAGGCTTTTTATAGGCTAACAGGCTCTTCTTTTCTGTAGTAAATCATACATTTTATACATTTTTAATTACTTTTTCAATAAATTACAAAAACATTATATATTATAAACAAATTACATTTTATTTTATTAATATTTCTGTATATCATACATGGTTTTTGTCCTTAGGAAATAATGATAATAGAAATTATTATATATTTTTATGTTTTTAAATTGAAATAGCTAAAAAAAAAAAATAACTTTTTTTTTTACCAGACTCTTATTTTTAGAATAAAAAAAAAAAACAATGATAAAACTTTTTTTGTCATAAGGGTATAATCATGTTAATAGACATCATCTGTTCCAGGGTCACAACGTGGCCATCATACAACCTTTATCAGCTGTACAGGTAAAGTTTTAACATTTTTACCAGTCCCACAATTGTAAAAAAAAAAAAAGAAGTTAACCACTGTAAAACGTCTGTCTGTCTGTCTGTCTGTTAAACGTTTTACCCGTCGTCTTCTTCTTCAGGCCGCTTCTGCCAACGCTCCGTCCAGCAAGGCGGCGCCCCCTGTCGACGGCGTGTCGCGCAGCAACGGACGCGGGACGCCCACCGGAGACCCCGTGGACCTGCCCAAGCTGAAGGGCGTCGGCCGCAGCCGGCGCGCTCGCTTCAGCTTGTACCGACACCTGCACAAGCACACCATGCAGCACGCAGACAGCGTCAGCAGCGTGGACAGCTCGGGTACGACAAACGTTCAGTCAATTCCGCTCGTGACTCAGTTTTCCCCGCTTTGTGCCTGAATCTGAATTTGTGTGTGTGTGTGTGTGTGTGTTAATAGGGAGTGGCTCGGTGCGAAGCCTCAAAACGGGTGTGGGAGAGTTGCAGGGAAACACTCGCTTCTGGCATGGAAAAGACTACTGCAACTTTGTCTACAGGGACTGGATTCAGCTGGAAAAACCTTTTGACGGTGTGTGCAGCAGTTATTAAATATGATCCGATAACGACGGTAAAGAAAAATACAGCTAGCGAGGAAAAACTAAGCTGTTGCAAAGATGCTATTGATTTGCAGTGGGCCTCGTTCTCAAATACAGTGGCGCCTCGACTTACAAATGACCCGACTTGCGTGTTTTTTGCGGATGCACGGATGTTTTTCTGTTTTGAGTTGCGAGCAAAACAACTAAAAATTAAAATGAGTTCACGAGCGCTAGCTATGATGGCGATGATGTGAACTTCACAAGAATTCTTCGAGACTTGCTTGCAGGTCGTGGAATTGCTAGCTTAATGCTAACACACGACGCAAAACGCCATAGATAAGCCACCCAAACTGGCATCAATGTCTCGCTAGTGATATCGCTTAACACAACGGATATTTGAAATGACGTTACTTTTAGAGAGGTTGCGTTTTTATGAGACAAAGTCGTAATGATTATGCCCTCGTCCCCCGCCCGTGCTGTGTGCAGACTTCATCGACAGGTACACAACTCCCAGAATGCCGTGGCATGACATCGCCTCGGTGGTGCACGGCAGAGCTGCTCGTGACGTGGCGCGCCACTTCATTCAGCGTTGGAACTTCACCAAGGCATGTACAGCATTCATCTACTGGATTATTATTATTGTTATTGCCAATAATAACAATATTGGAATCATAACAAATAGTACGGACGTTAACAAAAAGTGGACATTTCTTCAATTAGTATGATAATATGTACTCTAATATAGATGTAGTGTATAAAGATGAAGACAGATAATAAAAGTAAATGTTCTTTAATAATTTTTAATTAAATTTATGACGACTATTAATCATGATTTTACTATAAAATAACATAATAAAATTGATTGCTAGCAGGAGTTTGGTAGAAAAAGAAGCCAAGTGCTTACTTCAAACAAAGCGTATTAAAAGTTGCGTATTTAACAAAAAAAACAAAAAAACAACGTAACTTTGCCTCGGGAATTTCTCCCTGCTTGATGCTAAGGCACAATGCAAAACACCATCGACAGGCTAACGAACGGCATCGATGTCGCGCTGTGATAACCCTTTAAGCAACGGATATTTGTACACAAACAATACAGCGACACATTTAGACAGACAATATAACTATAATCTCTCTATATATTCTTTCTCCTCTGTGGAAAAACAACTCGTATTACTGCAGCTTACTGCGCAGTTGTGATTGTCTTCTTCATGCATATCCATCCATCCATCCATCCATCCATCCATCCATTGTCTATACCGCTTTATGGGAGCGCTGGAGCCCATCCCAGCTGTCTTCGGGCAGGAGGCGGGGCACACCCCGAACCGGTCGCCAGCCAATCGCAGGGCACATACAAACAAACTGCTATTCACGCTCACGTTCACACCTACGGGCAATTTGGAGTCTTCAGTCAACCTAGCACGCATGTTTTTGGGATGTGAGAGGAAACCGGAGTGCCCGGAGAAAAGCCTCGCAGGCACGGGGAGAACATGCAAACTCCACACAGGCGGGGCCGGGGATCGAACCCCGGTCCGAAAAACTGTGAGGCAGATGTGCTAACCAGTCAAGTGTCTGTATTGTACTTCCCCCTGGTGGCCAAGGCAGGCACACCAGAAGAAGCCACACAATCAATGAATCATGACGTGCAAGCAGTTTGTTTTGTTTGTTTGTTTGTTTTGTCCTTTAAACAGGCTTAATTTACTTTATGTATTTGTGACTTTCACGTTGTCAATTTGCATTGTTGCCATTCTGTTGGTTCAAATATATAAAATTTGTAGAGAATTTTTCTTTCTCACTCATTGTGCTGGAATGTTTCCACAAAAAGATAATCATTCACTTGAGGTGACGTGACACCTTTTTGTGTCTCGCTACACACGCACGCACACACACACACACACACACACACACACACACACACACACACACACACACACACAGGTCAATAAACACTCCCTTGTTTAAATTCAAGGGAATGTCTCACTGCAAGTGTGGAAAAAGTACATTGACTTTCCCACCCATGCGTTCCACTGTGAGGTCACACCTTCTCACCCCCCAACCTTCTCCTCCTCCTCCTCCTCCCTTCTTCCTCCTCCAGATCATGAAGCCAAAGTACCGTTCCCTGTCTTATCCATTCCTGCTGCCAAAGTCTCACTCCGGCGCCACTGAGCTCAGATACCAAGTGCCCGACTGTGTGCATGCCAAAGTGCAGGTAAGAGGACCCTGCGATCGGGGTTATAAAGGTTTGGGCTTTATTAACCACAACGACTGCGAAGGAAGCCTTCAAAAAATATATATATATATATTGTAATAAAGTACGCGCTCCTGCATTAACCGGCATGTCTGCGAGGGCTGCTGGAGGGACACAAAAGAGAGTCCGTGGGCCAAAAACAACATTACGTAACTCGTGAAAAAAAAAAAGAAGAAATAAATTTTAAAAAAAAAGAAGCTAACAACCTTGTTTTTTTTGTTCTTTGGTGCCACTTATGAAATATAGTTTGACAGATTTAAACATATTTATGTACGGGTGGGTGGTTAACCAGTTAAACCTATTGAACTAGCGTCTTTGTCGCTACTATTCTTAGACCAAACAAATGGCCGCATTTTAAAAATAGTCAAAGTTTACATTAGAAACTACTGTAGTTGCAGGCCCCCGAAACCAGTTTCACTTAGCAGCTTGAAATTTGGTCGACACGTCGACCATGTGGATACACACCAAAAAGTCCTGCCTGAAAGGACACAGGAGGTCTGCCATTTTGATTCAAAGGAGCCATTTTAGGGTCTTCCTTATTCATTGAATGTGTATCAAGGATGGATTTTTAATTCAGCTTTAGTATTGGAGCTCTCACTGTGTACCTAAGGAAGTGTGCCGTGAGTGTAGAACGGTGAAAGGGGAGCTAACGGTCTTTTCTTATTTATTTTTTTTCCTCTGTAAGGTTTTGCGGTCATCGGCCGATTGGTCGGCCGGCATAAAGTACCACGAGGAGTCCATCCACAACGCATACATCCAAGTCATAGCCAAGAGCAAACACTACATCTACATTGAGGTAAAAAAAAAGAACTACTCCAACGTGAGGATGTTATCCTTTTTAACCTGTTTTTTTTTTTTGGATAGAAAACACTACATCTGAGTTAAGATTAACCTCATACGAAAGCGTAAGAAATACTCGAATTTAAGCTCAAATATTTATCTTGAGTTATTTGAATTGCGCATTGTTTTTCTGATTTTGTTTCTGTTTTATCGGCAAGAGCAAAGCCTACATCTACATTGATTTAAACCGAAATTAAATACTGTGTAATTGCTAACTTTAATTATTTTCACTGTGCATTATATTTTCCCATTTTGTTATATTTCAATGTTAATTAATGTAATATTGGATTTTTTTTCCTTTAAAAAAAAAAAAGTGCAAAAAGCTATTCACTTCAAAGTAAACTATAGTAATTATCAAAATATTAATAAAGTTGATCAAATAATTGCATCCAAAAAAGAAACTTATAGTTTACTCTATTTTATTTTGAATTTATTGGAAATTTTTGGTCATTGTGATTAGATTTGCAACAATTAATCAATTAATCCTTTATTTTGCTAATCGATTAATCATTTCGAGGCCTTATATAACTTAAAATTGTCCGAATTCTCTGAATTTCAGCCTCTCGGCAGTACATATTCTCGGATTTCTGTAGTCCTGCATGCAATTAGAATGACTATTATTAGTGTTTAATCAAAAGAAGACATTTGCAAACATCCGGTTTTACTTTTGAAAACAATGATCAACATATTTGCCAATTTTCTGACATGTCACCGACCAAACCACAAGTTATGTTTGTGCCTTTTCTGCACTGTCAATCTGAAATAATGTCCTGTTTTTTTTTTTTTTTTTTTTTTAAAAAGGGACAAGGGACTTTTATAAAAAAAAAAAAAAATTCGATTCATCGATCAAGCGAATAACTAATCAAAAGATTAGTCGATTTTTAAAGTAATCATTAGTTGCAGCTGAGATTATCTTTTAACAAGTGCAATGTACCTTATTTGTACCACAATACCTCCAATGTAGGACTACTTAGTTGTACAATACATTCCATGTACCATTACTCTTAGTACACAAATAAATGAAGCATCTCCGTATTTTTGCAGAACCAGTTCTTCATCAGCTGTGCTGACAACCGGATGGTGTACAACAAGATCGGAGACGCCATCATCGAGAGGATCCTCAGAGCGCACAAGTACCCGAAGAAGCCACTTTATTTTGTGTTGAGAACCTGTGTTCCCTTCAAAACGATTAGAATGCTCTCTTTTGCAACTAACTGAACAAAATGTTTATTATCGTGGTGGAGAAATGCGCTCGATCACATCGTTTCGTTACATTATTACCTCTGCCAAGCACGCAAAGCACAAAGTGGTCATGTTTAGCTCGCCGTTTGTCGCTAAGCGAGTTAGTTCGCAGGATTACGCAAAACCATTCAAAGAGCATTCATACGGGAAAGTGAGAAACTGTGAAATATTATAGTACAGCTCTCAACTGGGTGTACCTAATGAAGTGTCCAGCCTTGCCGTAACTGACGTGCGCCATCGTATGTGCGGGCAGGGAGGGCAGGAAGTATCGCGTGTACGTGGTGACCCCCCTGCTCCCCGGCTTCGAGGGGGACATCACCACCGGCGGGGGAAACGCCATCCAGGCCGTCATGCACTTCAATTACAGGTGAAGCGCAATGATGATGCTTTTTTATGTAGAAAGAAAGTGTTGGAACTGACTGTATTTTTGTTGTTGTTGTTGTTTTTTTTTTTTTTTTTTTAAAGAACTATGATCCGAGGGGACTACTCCATCATTTCCCAGCTGAAGAAGGAGAGTAAGTACGGCATCACGTGTTACTTCAAAGCGGAATGCCCCCCCGAAAATAGAACAAAACTCGGAGTTGAAACTCTTGTCGCGTCCGCAAATCTTGCAGGGCTTTGGCACAGTGAGCGTCCAAGGGGGCTTTATTTCCTGCGCCACCACATAAGGGCAAAGGACAACCGTGATGATGGATGATTTATTTAGGGATGTGGCAATCTAACGTTTTCACTTTTTTTACAAATACATTGTGTTCTAGTTGCTCTGTATTTCCCAGCCTTATAGTCATATTTGGCCGAGAGTCTGATATACGGTCGCGCTCTTCCCCCCCCCCGCAGTGGACGACCATTGGATGAACTACATCTCCTTCGCCGGCCTGCGGACGCACGCCGAGCTGGAGGGCCGCCTGGTGACGGAGCTCATCTACGTGCACAGCAAGATGCTCATCGCCGACGACAATACCGTCATCATCGGTGCGGCACACTGACGCCTTCTTGTGAAATTTGCATAAGCGCGAGCTGAACGCCTTGAAGCTTTGTACTCTTGTGCCACCCGCTGGCTACAAAGGACCAGTACACGGCAACGTTCTGATTATTTTCCATCAGGCTCGGCCAACATCAACGACAGGAGCATGCTGGGTAAGCGCGACAGCGAGGTGGCGGTCATCGTGGAAGACGCGGAAAAGGTGGCTTCGGTGATGGACGGACGCGAGTTCGAGGCCGGCCCGTATGCTCTTGGGCTGCGTCTGGAGTGCTTTAGGTGAGAGATTTATGCATTGCGTACACCCATTTTCTGTGTCACTTGTCCTCGTCAGGGTCACGGGTCAGCTGGAACCCATCCCATCTGATTTTGCGCGAGAAGCAGCGTACGGTGGGCTGGTCACCGGCTAATCACATAACCCCTGACACTTACATTTACACCTGGGAACAATTTAGTATTGAGTAAACCTAACATGAATGTCTTTGGGATGTCGGAGGTAGCCGGAGTACCCGGAGAAAACCAAAACAAAAGCTGAAACTTACCCAAAACCTTCTCCTGTCATACGCGGTGGCTTTAAGTGCATGTGTTTTGTGTTGTTGTCCATCTCAATTTGTTGCTGATGGTGAGATTTTGCTGTAAAAGCAATATCATGGTCAGGAACGTAACATGCTCATCTGCCATTGTTGTTGCTAATAAATCATGGCACGCCATAACTGGGACAATCCCACCATTGTCCTGGAAATAATGCCAGTTGGATTGAATGAAGTCTGATCTCCATCTAGTGGACAAACGGCACAAGAACATCATTTTGATTGACTCCGACACTGAGCAGCATTTACTGTTTCATGAGGAAGTAAGACTATAATATCATCGGCAAAACTATGGCTGATTATGATTATTTTGAAAATAATCTGATTAATAGGTCGGGTTCTTTAAAACTTTATTAACGTCGCTTTAGCCATATTGCACTAAGCAGCCAGCACAAAACTTGTACCGCTGTCTTTGGTCACAATAAGTTACACTTCTGTGTTTATCATCATATTTTTCTTCTGTTACCTATCTGTGTTGGCGTCGCAAAAAAGCCACAGAAAAAGCAAAACACACTTGAGAGTTACCGTAATTTCTCGTGTGTAATGCGCATTTTTCCCCCCCAAAAATGTCAAATGTCAATAGTGCGCATTATACATAGGTATAGGGTAAAATGAAAAGAAAACTTTCACCTTTTATAAATATATGCCGCCATCTAGAGGTTATGAAAAATATGTACACTTTCATTCCAATGTCAGCGCCACCTAGAGGTTATGAGAAAAGCGTAGCCTACACTTTCATTCCAATATGACAGGGGTACTACGTATGACTGCATATACTTACTGTATGCACAGTTGTGCTCATAAGTTTACATACCTTGGCAGAATTTGTGAAATATTGCTTTTTAAAATTATTATTATTATTTTTTTAAATATGACTGAACAACAGCCATCGTTCATTTCTTTATGGTTATGTTTTGTTTAATGATAATGCTTTTCTGAAATGCTTGTTTTGCCTCGCCCTTCATGTTTTCTTTAAAGAATTGTAACCGTCTTACAAATTCTGCCTGGGTAATCAAACATATGAGCACAACTGTGTGTTTTCTCATTTACTAAATAAAAGTAAGGCTGTGAATTTCAAAATAAGAGCAAGTAAATTAAAAAAATGTATATGGTTCAGATAAAGTGCTTAAACTCATGCATTGTAAAAATGCATTATACATGGGTAGAAGGGTTTTCCAGAATTTTTAGGTCAACTTTGGTGGTGCGCATTATACACGAGAAATTACGATAAGCCATGAGATGTTCACTGAGCTGAAGATGCACAAAATATGCTGAAGTCTTGCAGATTTCCTCTGAAAATGTTTCTTTATTGTTGTTACTCCCCAGAACGATCCTCGGCGGGCACAGCGACGCCGCCATCGATCTCTCTGACCCCATCAGCGACCGCTTCTATAAGGAGGTGTGGATGACCACGGCCGGCCGCAACGCCACCATTTACGAGAAGGTACGAGAGACTGGACCAAAAATGCTTTCTCTGTGCTACTGTTTTCTTCGACAACTTACATATACAGAGGGTCCCCCCTTTTATGACGTACTTCCGTTCTAACGGCAGCGACGTAACTCAAATTTTGTCCCGAACTTGCTTCGTCTATCATGATACGCAAATGAAGTATGAAGGGGATAATTAAAGTAAATATTTGTATGGAAAACACTGCAATGCCATGCATATAAAAGTCCCAAGTACGGCGGTAAGTGTGCGTACGTTGCTCCGCAGGTGTTCCGCTGCCTTCCCTCCTCGCTGGTGCGCAACATGTCCGAGCTGGAGCGATACCAGTCGAAGCCCGGCCTGGCCCAGACCGACCTGAGCCGCGCTCGGGAGGAGCTGCGCAAGATCCGCGGCTTCCTGGTGCAGTTTCCTCTCGACTTCCTGTCGGAGCACAACCTCATGCCCTCGGTCGGAACCAAGGAAGCCATGGTGCCCACCGAGATATGGACGTAGGACTTTTAAAAGCCGGGTACTGGGACACTATCTAGCGTTTGCAGCGTTATTCAAGTGGAACAAATGGGACGGCACTTCCTGAGAAGCAATGTTTCAACAAAGGGACCAGCTCCTATTTTAAATGCAACCCGTATTACGCTGAGATGGCAATGCATGCGTAAGCGCATCGTGTGCATTAGGTTGCGTATGTGCTTCTTGGAGACAGATACTCTAATATACACCATGGGTGGGAACCATGAGGCTGAGATCGTTTAGCATTGCACATCTGTCTTGTGTATGTGGCTACAATTTGCTAGCAGAATCTCTAGAATTAGTTGTGCTTTTGAAGGAGCCGTGGAAATGGCCAAAATGACCCCAAATTAGCCGCTTGGAACCAAAATGGCAGACTTCCTGTGTCTTTTCCGGCACGGGATCTTGAGACTTTTTTGCGGGCTTACTCATGGTAGACATGCCTACGCAATTCCTTGTTGCAAAGTGAACCTGGCTGTGAGACGTTGTGCAGTTATTCGTTTCTTGTTTTATGGCGAGTCATCAAACTTCAGGCCTTGTTCCGCCCACATGCAATGGCGAAATCTCAAAATGTTCGCAATGCGGCGTCGCCCAACTTTGTCGTCGACAACGTTCAAATGCGGTAGCGATCAGAAAAGGAAATATCACGCGGGCAAGGTTGTTACTTTTGAAGGAGCCCTGAAAATGGTGACGATGAGCCTGAAATGGCCACTTTGAACCAAAATGGCGGACTCCCTTTGTCTTTTCAGGCATGGCTTCTTGAGACTTTTTTGTAGGTGTACTCGTGACAGACATGCTTACCAAATTTCATGTTGCCAAATGAATCGGGCGTTTGGGGCTGAATTTTCAAAAACGTTCAGAGGGGTCAAGCCCTTCAAAAACAACAACAACAACATTTGAGCACATAACTGTTATTTAAGCCACTATAATAGAAAGGTTTTATGTACTGTATCCTAATTTATGACGTCATAGCTGCGACGTCATCCTGCTGAAAGCGCGGTAACATCCCAGTCAGGAGAGACAATCTTTCCGCGTGTAATTCCATGATTTGCTCTGCAGGTGGTGCTGGTTTCTTACAAGTCCAGATTGTGCACTTGTTTTTGTTTGTTTGTTTGTTTGTTTTTTGTCCAAAACTCCCCTTCAGAATTTTTATTTCATATTCTAAGAAAATGCCCCCTTTTAATTGACCCATTTAATTGTTATATATATATTTGTATTAATGCTGTGGAAGGCAATTTTGTACTGAAACGTAACATTTCATACCAGAGCGATCAGCCATTTTCCAATGTGAATGTTGAGAACCACTCTTGTTATTTTCCAATATTAGCAGCTGGAACTTAAATGTATAAATATATACGGTATACGTCTGCTTTGAAGATGCTGGAAATTCATTATTCACACAGGTAACAATAATTTACACCCGTAATTTCTTGACTGGGACCATCGACTTTATAGTTTTCCAATCTTTAGTTTTGCATTGTACAGTTTTACCCGTCCTGTAGTCTGAACTGTATTTACATATGACGGTAATAATACTTATTTACGGAGAGTCAGCTGCTTGGGATAAATTGAAATTTATATGATGTAACAACCACAACTGTGTCTAACTTGAGTCTTTCTTCCGCTCTTAATGGTTTTGTACAGTCACATGTCTAATCTGTTCAATTCACTGTACTAACTTTAACCGGATGACCAATAAAAATAATCACTTGTTCACACCACGGACACTTTGTCTGAGCTTGCCTGAAAAAAAAAAATGAAAATACAATTAAAATGTAATGAAAAAATATATGAATTTATTTTATATTTTTACTTTTAACGAATTTACAAAAAATTCTAAGCTTATAGTTTGAATAATAACAAATGCATCTTGAATTAAAAAGAAATTAAAATATTTAACATCGATTAAATAATAGTTTACATTTGGACAAAATAACAAAATAATCACAAGAAAAATATATCTGAAGTGATCGTTAAAAAATAATTGAAAAACAAAGTAAAATATCTTTTTGAAAATATATATTTAATTGTATTATAATATGCAGTTTAATTAAATTAAAATACATTTCTAAACAAATAATTAAAAAAAAACAGAAAATACTAATACGATTTACAATTAAATTAAAATCTAAAATATTTTAATTTAAACAAAATATGTATTTAATTCTCATTGTAATTTTTTTAAAGTGACAATTAAAAACTGTAAATAAAAATACAATTTGAATGGAAGCCTTCCAACGACAGTATTGCATTTGTTTTGACCTACAACTATCATTTGCACGTCCCATACATATATAAATCAAAGTTATGAGGACGATGATGATGAAGAAGAACAAGTCACATGACCCGTTCAAATTGCGGGACTCCCTACCTGGCTCCGCCCCCCCGCCCCCCTCTTTTCTTTTTTTTTGGCCCCTCCTTTTCGCCGTACATCCGCTGGCTGCCTGTACCGCGCACGCAGCAGCAGCAGCAGCGGTAGCGGCGGCGGCGGCAGCGGCGGCGGCTCGCAGTCAGACGCTGACGCCGACCCGCGAGGCAACACATCCGGGCTCGCTTTCGCCTGCAAGCCGCCGACATGAACCGGAAAGCGGTCGCCGACGTCTTGGCCGCGCTTTAGCCGGAGGCGACTCACACAGGGTGGGCGAGACGTTCAACGCAGGACCTTGGACATTAAGAGCTCTTTTTTTTTTGTAAGCTTTTAAAAGACATTTTGATATTAGTGTGACTTGAGCCCTCCTGTCATGGCGAGTGACTCCCCGGCTCGGAGTCTGGATGAAATCGACCTGTCTGCTTTGAGGGTAAGCCTGACACCTGACATTAGAACCAGCAGGTGCAAAAAAGCAAATAGTGTGTATTATACAAGTGCATGGACGTGTGTTTGGTTCTGCTGACCTGGATCTTTGGTCCCCTTCCCTCCCCTGGCTCAGCCCCCACCCCCCACCCCAGTTTTCCTTTCCTCTCACATTTCCCCTATTATTATTATAAATTTTTTTTTTTTTTTTTTTTACTTTGTACATTTTTTTCCAGTCGTTGTATTGACAGTGGTGCCTTGAAATACAGTGGAACCTCGGGTTACGTGACTCCGTTTGTAACCCGAAGCGTTCTAAATCCGAGGTAATATTCTTCCATTGGAATGAATGGAAATGCAATCAATCTGTTCCAGCCCCAAAATTAAGTTATACATACTTTTTTTTTTTTTTTTTTTTTTTTAATCAATGTGATGCTGACAGTAAATATAGTGCAATATAGAAGTAAATGAAAACACAATATTATATAGAAACAAAAGACTTAATAAACATGATAATGTTTTATTGCTTATTAACTAACTAAGAAGGGGGAAGGGGAGTAAGAATACGGTGCCTCCATTGAAGAAGAGTCTTCTTCCACAATAAGAGGGAAATTTAGGTAAATTTGTTTTTTCTGTTTATACAAAATCAGAAAGTGGGATTTCACATTTTCATATAAAAGATGAATTGCTCTGTTGGTCAATTTGCTACAAATTTATTTTGGCCCTTTTTATCTTTGTTTTATTGTTTCACTCACATGATCACCAGCGCTCGTTAGAACTCTGGAAGACAAACGTTAGCTTCTGATGTTCGCGCCAATGTTAGCTTTAACATTATATTTAACATTTGCTTCTAAAGTGAGTAGGAATGTTTTCAGATGTTACAGAAAGTGTCAAAAGGGTTGGTTTTTCAGAAAATAATTAATGTTCTGTTGAAAAAACTTGGAAGTAGATGAATCAATGGAGGGGGTCACTGTGATGCTAATAGCTAAATGCTAAAGCACTTAAAAGCAGCTGTACATAAATAAAACAGATTAGCTTTGCTTATGCCAAATTACTCTTTAGTTCGGCACTTACTGTATCTTGCGTTGCAAAGCTAGCCGTTAGCACCTTATTATCGTCTAATATTAGCATTTGAAATTAGTTCCCAATGGAACCTTTACGTGTGAAAAGGTGACTTTTTTTTTTTTTTTTTGGGTTAGCGTAGTTCTCCAGAAAAATTGCAAATAGGCGAATCAGTGGGGGTTCACTCTGACAGACCTTCCTTAGCTTCTGACGTTAGCACCAATGTTAGCATCTAAGATTAGCCTCCATTTTAAACATTTGCTTCTGATGTTAGTAGGGCATTTGCCCGGTGTTTTAGGACGTTACAGAAAGCGTCAAAAAGTGAGTCGATCTTTTAGACCGAGCACAGACATGACAACTGATAGACTAGTTTATGTCTTAAAAGATGATTCCATCGACGTAAGATTATCCTGTGCTCTGAGACCTGTTAAAAGTGAATTTGTCCGAACCTCCGAGTCATGACTCCGTGAATTGTGACGCGGAACAGAATGTAGCCAATCGAGAAATTACCTAACAGAAGAACAAGACAGCGGTTTTCAATTAAAAACAAACATGTCCTACCCGATGTCGTATTTTATATAAGTGAATTCCGCAGAGGGCAACAAGTATTTTCCAAAGCAAGTCTTACTTAATGACATCACCATTCTACAACACTCCCTTCGACAAGACTTGTGGAAACATCAGAGTAAAATATCCGGTAGCGTTTTTGTTAGCTCTTGTTTGATCACACCAGATTTCTGTCTTGGAGGACTGGGTTCGAGATCGCTAGTGGAACAGAATTTTTGTTTGCGGTGTTCTGCGTAGATTATCAGAGCACACCTGATAGTACGGCCAAAACTGTTAAATGCCTGATTTAAAAAAAATAATAATAATAATTATAATTTCTTAATCTTCATGTGTGGGGTCTGTAACAGATCAACAAATATTTGAAGATTTGAAAAATCCTTGAGTGTACCAGGAGTTGTTAGTGTAGTTCTATAGAAAAATAATAATAATAATAATAATGTGTAATAATAACAACGGGGAATGAGTGGGGGTTAACTGCAATGCTAATAGCAAAATGCTAAAGCAGCTGGAGATGAATAAGCCTCCCGCGCTAAAGACGGGAGCACGGACGCTCGGTTCTGATGCATATGCTCGCTTTTTAAACTCAAATAACAACAACACCCCCCACCCACTCAACACACATACTGTCAGATGAGTGTACAGTCATCCACTGACTAGACAGGAAGTAGGTCAGCTGTGCCTGATGGGGGGGGGGGGGGGCGGCTAGGTTGTGATGCGAAGGGGGTTGTGTGTGTTTTTTGTGTCCGTCTGCAACACTAAGATGCAAAGAAACCCGACTTGAGGCGCAAGTGGATTTCGGTGTTTGCTGTCTCTGTGTTTTCAACCGTCCTCATGTTTGTGATGGAATTTTCAAGGCAGCATGGTGGCTATCTCAAAATTCAGAGTTCCTGAATTGGAATCTTGAGTTTGTCCATGTATTGTTTGTGTTTGTGTGTGTGTGTGTGTTTTTTTTAATTTTATTATTTTTAAAATTGTGTGTTTTTGTGTGTTATCATGTAAGCTTGTGTGAATGTGAGTGTTTCTGTACGTGTGCGTTCCTGTTTGGCCACGAGTTCAAATGGCTGCAGTCCAGGGTGGATCTCGACTCGCGCGTGTCGCGCAACAACGTCGGGCGCCGCCAGTGTCATGACGGCGAGAGGCGGAGTCGGTATTCATTTCCTCTCATCTCATTGTGAGAACATTTATTTATTTATTTTTCTTTCCCCTCCCCGGTGCAACAGATGGCCGAGCAGCGGGCGGCTTTGCCACGCCACCCTGCGTGTGCACGGCGGGCACACTTTGCATGCTCTCAGGTGTTGGGATGTGACCAGCGACTAAAGTAGTTGAAGGCAAACACCCGTCAACCCCCCCGCCCCACACCCCAGTCGCCCTCTCAATGCCTGCTGCCCACCGAGGCCGCATTCCTCGGCCCCTCGCACCGCGGATGCCATGGTAACGGGGTCGCGGCAGTGCCCGGGGGCTTACACAAGGCTTATTCATGAATAGTCTATATACTGTATGGAAGTCTGTCCCCTCGTCTTCCCTCAGCCCTCCCATCGCCACTTGACCCATTTCTAACCCCCCTACCCCTACCACCACCACACAGTGATGGCCCACCAGCCTCAGGACCCGAAACATAGCCTAGAAGTTGGCAGCAGAAGTAGAGATGGTCGTTCCGCCCATTTCCCTTATTTCCATCCGTCCATTTTCTACCGCTCATACCGTTCCGGGTCACGGGTGAGCTGGAGTACAGCCTGGCCTGGGCGCCGGTCAATCACAGGGCACAGATATAGGACCCCTACATTTTTTTAACTGGATTATATTTCTAGGCCTTCTGTTTGTTTTCTAGGGTGCACGCTGGTAATTATCATGAATAACTGGCAAGGAATTGTCACATTACGGTAATTGTATACACAGCCCTTCACGTTGAAATCAATCGTCGACGTCCCAGAAGTCGGCACCTGTCTCAATATTTCTTTTGACTCTGTGGTTTATTTGTAGTTGTTCTGTTTATTTCTATTGTCCAGAGTGGCAGTTGTCGTGACTGACCGGAAAGGAACCGTCACATAAGAGTAATTGTACAAAAAGCAATCGTTGCTGTCCGAGACGTCGCCACACATCTAAAGAAAAAATTTAAATTTCTACTTGTTTTGTTTATTTCTATTGTGCACATTGGCAGTTATCCTGAATAACTTGCAAGAAGCAGTTGCATTACAGTAATTATACACGTCCCTTCGCGTCGAAAGCAATCGTCGCTGTCCGAGACATTGCCACGCGACATAAAAACAAAATTGGACTCTGTGGATTATTTCTAGTTCTGTTTATTTCAACTGTGCGCAGTTGTCTTACGAGTGGCCTGTGGCACAGTTATGATTGAGCCTTCCAAAGTCTGCCTAGCAACACTAACCATGGAAAAGTGACTGGTCAAAAAAAAATATACCGTCTAAAATGTCTGTAACTGATATTCAAACCTAGAACCTCAGACTGCGAGGCCAATGTGCTAACCACTGCCTAACAAGAAATGTCAAATGCCCCACCGCAACCCGTTTGGGCAATAATAAGACGAAACATAGAGTGAAACATAACGTTGTTATATGAACGCTAGCGCCATCGAATTCTACATGATTGACTTTGTCCACAACGATCAATAATCGCTGATCCTCGATGAAACATACCCGACTTGACACTAACAAAATCATTCTCACCAGCGAGTGTAGCGAGTTCCCCAAACTGGGTGATATAACCTCGAAGTTCGATAAATTCAATTTTAATTTTTTTTTTTTTTCACGAGAATCTGATTTCTAATTCCGCATTTTTCCCCTTTGCTAATACGAAATTGCTAAATTGGTTACACTGACTGTATTTTTGTCGACTCGCTCCTCTCTGTTTCCAGCTAAATTGTTAGTGCAAGCAGAGCACATCAGCAGGAATGCGCTTTCAACTACAGAAGCCTCATTTAAAAAAAAAAAAAAAAAAATCATCTGACGAAATTGGATTCATTATCGGCGAGTCTGGAATCAGGCGCGCTCTGCGTCACGCCGCGTTTTCTTGTAAATGTGTGATTAAGACTTGATGAATAATGCAGCGGCTCGGTGTGGGCGGGATGTGCTGGGAATTTAGACTCGCGCCGCATCACTTTTGTGTTCTAAATGCAGACTCGATCCCCCCCTGATCGCCGCCATCCTCACGAGGGTCTCTAATGTAATCCGCCCCACTTGTGTGTAATTCACTTTCCCGAGACCAACAAGTCGATACGGCGTGATTTGACTTCTGTGACTTTTCACTAATCCTTCTGACAGAAGTCACACACATTTATTGCAAAGCCTTAAAGAGGATGCAGGATACATTCTATGATAGTACAATACGTAAAGGGATTGTTCAGAAGCACCGGAACTAGTACGGTATCCTACCACCAAAGACGGAAAACCGTCTTGTCTCATCATTTTTTGTATAACCGACATGGAACAAAAAGGCAGGAGAAGTGCTGCGTCAGAGTTGCAACAGGAGACTGTGCATTTATCTGCCTTTTGCACAGAACTGCTAGATTTTTCCTCCAAAGACGGACATTTGCAGGGTTGATTTTCTCATTCAGGTTGCTGTTTTTTTTTTTTTTTTTTTTTTTTTTTTTTTTTTTATAAATTTACTACACAAGCGATACTGTAAAAAACACAGGCGTACCAGAAAAATGTGAAAGATTGAAAATTGTGAGGTGGACAATGTCCCATCCATTCCGGAAACTTTTGACCTTTTGATTGGTTCATTCTAAACACAGCTATGTCTCAGTTATAAGAGGGTGTGCACACTTGTGCAACCGCATTATCTCAGTTTATTTTTGCTTTAACTCTCAAAAAGACGAAAACATTTCAACTGAGTTATAAATATTGTAGGCCACATTAATGGTGGAAAAGGTTTTCAAATCATTTATGTTGGTCTCATTTTATTATAATTTTTTTTTTGTAATACTACAAAAACCTGCCATTTGAACATGGGTGTGTACACTTTTATATCCACTGCACAGCACCTGTCATGACAGGACACGCACAAAAGGTCTCAAGGACCCGTTCCCCGAAATATACTTAAAATGGTTCAGAACAGGTGCAATCTTAAAGCCTTGTGTTTTGGTTAAGTAAGAGTCAGCGAGGAGGAGGGATTAAGGTTACGTCGAGGAATGAAACGCAGCCACTCACAGGTAAAAGTGACTTTCGCAACAACTGCAGGCCTGCACTCTAAAAGCCATTATTCATAATGGCCTCTCCCTAATGCCTCCCGGGACAAATATCCCCCGTTTCGAGCTAAAGAAGGGAGTTGAAGGGCTGCGGCGCTTGTGTCTCTAACGTAAGCTTTAAGAAAGTCAGTCCCTTTTTTTTTTTTAATTTATTATGATTTTTTTTTTTATAACAGTATAAAAAATAAAATTTTGATGAATACTATATGTTGGCTGGTTTGGCAAATTATGTTTTTGTGCAATTTTTCAGACATGGTTTTCCTGAAAAATGTTGGTTGGATTCCAAATTAATATCAGCGGCCTTTTTCCTTCCGTTCTCCTTCCTTTCCGACTCTTGAAAATTAGACTCGTCACAAACTTACCACTAATAACAATTGAGTTTTATGCCACTTTTACTTTTCTTGAAAATTTGGGTCGGTTTGGCCGATGACATTTTTTTTGCGACATTTCGATCTTGGTCAAATTTCAATTTGTTCAAACTCAGGGGTGTTTTACTTTCAAGTTTCAGTTGCACAATTCAATATAAGACTGTACGATTTCGTTGAGTAATCGCGTAATTGCGATTACTCAACGAAATAGCTATTGCCTAGTCATTCTAAAAAGATTCGATTGTGACAGCCCTAGCTCCCACGACTTTTGTTTTCTCTCTCAGCGTTGTGCCATTATTCAGACGTGTGACTCACCGGCCGCCGCTGAGGTCATGTGACCGGTCATGTGACACCAGAGGAATGCACAATGACCGGGTAAAGGGGCGAGTGGGGGGGGAGGCCATTTCTGCGAGGGATCTATAAAAGATGAATGACGCCCGGCCTGTATTTTTATCAGCAGGCCTGAGGACATGTAAGAACTGGAGCAGCAAAAAAAAAAAGCAAAAGAAAAAGCACTCTGTTTCTGCAGTCATTCCAAGCAGCACAATAGGGTTGGAAAATTAATAGTTGATTTTGAAAAAAGAAAAAAAATCTTGACCAAAAATTTTTTGGGGAGGAGGGGGGGATTGCCTGCGAGCAGAGAGGAACTAGTTTACAAAAGCACAGCCAGTGTTGACAAATTAGCGATTTGGTCAACTATGAGATCATCAAATCAAATCAAATTTGGTTTATATAGCACTTTTCATACATAAAAAAAATGAAAACGCACAACTGTAATTCTATTATTTTTCGGAAAACAAACTTACTGGGGGAAAACAAAAAACCAAAGCTGTTTCAAGTTTTTTAGGTAACAGGAATAATAAAGCAAATCCCACAAGGGAAGAAAAACAACAAAAAGCTAAAGCTTGTTTTAATCATGTCATTATCGTTTGAGTTTTCTATAAAAGTGGGATTTTTTTTTTTGTGGGGAAAAAAAGTGAGATTTTGTTTTTGCTTCGAAGCACATTTTTTTTTGTTTGTTCTCGTTTGAATGTTCCGAGCCGTCGTGTGGGTGTTCGCTGCGAGACAGAGGCAGGATGTACTTGAGACCAGCTCGTCTTTTTTTGCGTTTAGAACGACGTGTAGACGAGACAAAGAAGAAAAAGGAAGAAGAAGAAGAAAAAGAAGAAAAGGTCTTTGACAGCTTGACAGCTCGGCTGAGGCCTGCACTAACCCGCCGAGACAAAATGAGGAGAGGAGCACTGGGAAGCAAAAGTGGAGGGACAGTAAATCTTTCATATAAACTCGTGCCGATGCAATCTAATGATATCCAGTACGACAACTGTGGCAACAGTGCTGCCTTTGCAACGATTTTTACGTCCAGTCTAAAAGCTACTACAACAATTGAGTAAGCCTTTGTTTGTTCAACAATAAGGTCATTTATCAATGAAGTTGATAAATATTTTAAATACTTGTTTTTTTTTTTTTTGGGGGGGGGGGATCATTGAAAGTTAACACGAGTAATTGTATAAAATTATTCAAAAACATTTTCATAATTTAGAAAAAATATTTTTAATATCCATTTTTTTAAAGACACGTTAAGCCTTTATTTGCCCTGCAACTAGGAATGTTATGTTTTTTTTTTTAAAGAAAATTTGTGAATAGTTAAAAGACAAGAATAGTCATTCAAAATAATTGAGAAGAAATACTAAATAAAAGAGATGAGATTTGCTATTTTTTTATTTTACTCGAGGTTAGGCGATACCGCATTTACTTTTTTTTTTCTTGGAAAAATGCAGATTTTTTTTCTTGTACCATTCCACCCCCCCGCCCCCCCAAAAATACAGCGTTATTGTTCTAGTCTCAGAAAAATACATATTTTCTTCCTTATAAGATAACTACTTTTTTTTAATCTTGAAAACTATGCCTATATTCTTAATACATTACAGTTTTTGTGTTTTTCCAACTTATCTGATTGTTATTTGAACCCTTTTTTCTCAATTTGCTTCCAGAAAAAGCAAACGACAATGACATTATTCCAAACAAATGACATCGACTTCCACAGAAATAATAGGAAAAGGTATTTTGTCTTTACAGAAGAAAAAGTGTAGAAAATAAAAATGCGTGCTTCTTTTGTCAAGACATGTATAGCATGTCAACATGATCCCGAATAAATGAACATTTTAAATGTTCTATAAATGAAGATTTAAAAAAAAAAAATGAGCCAAAGAGTTGTACAGGCGAGGCAAGGCGACGTCGGGAAAAATATTTGCGGCTTGGAAACAAATACCTCGGGTCAAAAGTTGATAGATCACTGCTTTTTCAACCGATAAATGGGCACCCTGACTTCATCATGTTATACACTTTCCGACTTATGTGATGTAACATTTATGTATTTTTAAAATTTATTTATTTATTTATTTTTTTTACTTTGAGTAGTATACTGTACATATTCGAAAGTGCAGCACTTTTGGTTTGCGACGGACATTGGAGGTTCCATCGTACCTGCTCAAACGATCCTGTGGCGTTCACGCGTTGACGGACAAGCACGATTTATTTCCGAAGAGTGATTTTCTTTTTAAACACACTTTAACTTGACAACCCCCGTGAATGAGAGCCTTAGATGGACTTGAGAAGGAAGCGGAGGCCAAATACCAGCTATTGTTGGAATGCCGTAGCAACGTGCGCCAGATTGGAAGGGGGAGGTGTGTGTGTGTGTGTGTGTGTGTTTGGTGTGGGGTTCAATGGGTTTGCTATTCTGTTGAGTTCAGTCTTGCCAACCTGTTGGTTGTGTGTTTAAGCCCTAGTAGCGTGTTGGCTTTACTAAAAATGCGCACTGGTTCGCCATGAATACGTATGACAGTAACTCGAACGTGCAACGGCTAGCTTAACACGCTACTCGCGACCATTGTAAAAACGCCCCATGCTAGGCATTTCGCTTGGCGTGTTGGCGGACAAGCAGTCGGCTAATTAACTCGCAACTCCGGAGGAGCTGTCGGGACTGTTGGGGTGGGACACACTTCAGTTTTACATTCCAGCTTGGAGACTGATGATATAAAACGCAATGATTGTGCATGATGATAGAGACCACACAAAATGGCAAATTGGACCCCTTAGTTTTGACCTAAATTACCTCCAATCGCCTATTTTCTACAGCAATCTACTCCTTAGTTGCGAGAAATGACAAAAATAAGCACACATGCTAGCATTAGTTTCCCTGTTCCCATGTCTTAGCTCTGGATGGTCCTTAGTTTACCCTAATTTGCCACCAATCTCCTATTATCCATGACTACTAACTCTTTTTTTTTTTTTTTTTTTTGCGAGAAATGACAAAACTAAGTACACATGCTAACATTAGTACACCCTGTTCCCATGTCTTAGCTCTGGACAGACCTTAGCTTACCCTAAATCGCCAGCGGTTCCCTCTTTTCCACTTCTACCTACTCTTTTGTTGTAAGAAATGACCCAAAAAATCCACACTTGCTAAGATTACCTTACCCTGTTCCTGAGTCTTAGCGCTGGATGGACTTAGTTTGCACTACATCACCACCAACTGCCTCTTTTCCTCTGCTATTTACTCCGTTGTTGCTGGAAAAGACAAAAATAAGTCTGTGTGCTAACGTTAGCATAGCCTGTTCATGTACCTTAGGTCTGGGCAGACCTTGGTTTGCCCTAAGTTGCCATCAATTGACTGTTTTCCTCTACTGCCTACTCCTTTTTTGTGAGAAATCACAGAAATGAGCACACCTGCTAACATTGGCTTATCCTGTTCCTGTGCATTAGCTCTGCACGTATCGCAATTCACCCTAAATTGCCACCAATCGCCTCTCTCGCGCTGCTATCTATTCTGTTATTGCTGGAAATGACAAAAAGAAACATATGTTACCGTCCGTCCAGAGCCTGCTCCCACTCAGCTCTGGACGGACCTTAGTTCGCCCCTAAATCGCCACCAATCGCCTCTTTTCCACGTCTAGCTACTTTGTTATTGCCTGAAACGACAAAAAGAAACGTGCATGCTCATGTTTTTAAAACCTGAGAATAGACCATGTAAAAAAATGGCAATTTTGGTGTACCAGACTTAATTTGTCCTAAATCACCACCAATCGGCCCTTTTTCACGGCTACTTTGTGCCTTAGGTGTTGGGCAGACCTTATTTGTATTGTATTAATTAATTAATTATTAATTAATTAATTATTAATTATTTTATTGTTTCCCTAAAAAAAAAAAAAAAAAAGTTTTCTTGAAAATGGGCAACTTTTTAATTCGTGTGACATTTAGGAGTACACATTATTCTAATCTTTTATTAGCATTAGGATTATGAGGGGGGCTGGGGGGGGGGGGGGGGAGCGGGTCCGGATAAAAATGTCTTTCCTGTTAGGGGTTTCCCCAAATTAGGAGAAACCCTGTTCTAATGGTCCTAATAATGATTCAATGTTGTCATCTTTCTTCTCAGGAACCCGCTGGCATCTTTGAGCTGGTGGAGCTGGTGGGAAATGGCACTTACGGGCAAGTGTATAAGGTAAGATCGTGTCCTTTATGTGTATCCAGATGAGCTGGTTGAAAGGGGAAGTGCGCGCGCGCGTGTGCGTGTGCGATACAGGAAGTGGCCGCGCTCAGCTGTTCCTGTTTGTCGCAACATCGCGGCGGTTCGTCTCTGCCACGTGCTTGAAAGTGGTAGCTCATTCATTGGCTGACGTTCGGCGCCTTCGCATTACCCAGAATGCCTGTGGCAACAGCCTGTTAGCTCGCTGCCCCGCCATTGGCTATCTCGTGCTGTACTAGGACCACTCCGGGGAAGTCTGTATTGGAGCCAGAAAGAGTAAATACTCCTAAGTGGTAACTAACACTGTGTACGGGAAAGTTTTTCCACCGAATAATGGAAACACAGCAGTATGTCGACTGACAAGTGACCCGGCTCACGGGTTTTTCGAGATAAAAGCCTGCCAGTCGGACGATTTTTTATTTTATTTTTTGTCTCGAGTTGCGAGCAAAGATTTAAGCGCTACATAGTGGCAACGAACTTCCCCACAAGTGGCAGTTTTCCAGATAGTGAACAATTCTTCAAATAAAGAGGCTTCAAGTTCTTTATTGCCACCCGCAGTTGACGTTTCCTGGAAAACTAAACACAAGATAAAGAGAATTACACATTGTGTGTCTCTATAATGAAAGGCCGCTAGCTTAATGTTGACGCACGATGCAAAATGCCATAGATGAGCGAACAAAACTAGCATTGATGTCACAGTAATTATAAACCTTTAAACAATTGTTTTTTGAATACAAGTGGTAGCAACGCATGTAGATGGACAATATGACAAAAGGCATATATTCTTTATGCTCTGCGAAAAACAACTAATATCACTGCAGTTTAGTTGCGGCGGTCTTCTTCCGCGTTTCATCATCAAATGTAGTCTGGTTTGTCTCTGTATTATACACACAAACAAATGAGCAGCATAATGCCTGTTCCATTGTCATAATGCACAAACTGGGACTATTTTCTCAAAAATGTGACATTTTTTTTCCCTTCATTGTTGTAGTACCATTTTCCTTTCGGTGTGACCTTAATACTCCTTCACAATAACAGTCATTAATTATTTAAAAAAAGAAAGCCCCCCCCCTGATAATCCCCCAAATATGTCCCCTTTCTACTACTTCCAGTGCATGATTGTTTACAATACAAAATGATTGCACAAAAAGGCTGAGATATATTTAAAAAAATAAAAATAACAAATGAAAGCAGCAGCACTGAAGCAAAAAAAAAAGACAGAAAAAAAATCAGTCTATTTTAAAAACGCTTACAAGGATCCGTCTCGGCCCCCGTAAACCCGACGAGGATCATCATCCTGTGAGCGGCTCAATCTGAGAGTGTGAGAAGATAAATTGACCTTCAGTCTGGTGGGGATTAGCTGAGTGGAACATTGCTGCTGCCGCTGAACCATTTTTAGACGCTTTGTGTGTGAGAAAAAGAATATACTGGACTTCATTATCTCAGTGGAGATGAATTGAACGTCGAAGTTGATGTTAAAGTCTTTGATTGGCTGGAAATGGGAGGAGCAATGTGCTTTCAAAATGATGTGGTTGATGTTTTCATGTTTGCAGCCCATTATTGATATCGAATGATCCAATTCACATTATAAATTGATGTCTGTTAGGGATGGTTTTTAATCGATTAATCGATCTATAGGTATTTTGTAGCTCGCTGATTATTGGCATTAGAAGCAAATCAGGCAAAAGGAAAAATGTTTTTGGAAAAAAAAAAAAGTCTCGTAAATTACGATTTTCTTTCCCAAAAAAACATGATTTTATTAAAGTTTTTCTATTTTTTTCTCGGCGCATTACACATTTATTCTTGGTGGGAAATAAAATCTAAACAGAAAAACTGTCGCCTTTTCGTAACAGTACTTTTCCTTTTAGCTTTTGCTCCTCGGACCACATCCAACTTTATTGTCCTAGCATTGTCTTTGTACCTAAAAAGTATGTTATTATTATTATTATTATTTTTTGTAACATCATGTGACTTTATTCATCCATATTGTTGAGAAAATGCATTTTTCTTCTTGGGGAAAAAATAAATAAATATATATATATTTTTTCTAAAACATGACCTTAGTCTCATAACATTACACACACACACAAATTCTCGTAACATTCCAAACTTTGTTCTAAAAAAAAATCTCGTATTACAACAACCAAATTATTTTTCCTCGTAAGATTCCGACAGCGATATTGAGAAGCTAAGCTATAGATACAGTGGGTACGGAAAGTATTCAGACCCTGTTAAGTTTTTCACTCTGTTATATTGCAGCCATTTGCTAAAATCATTTAATTTCATTTCCCCCCCCACATTAATGTGGACACAGCACCCCATATTGACAGAAAAAAATGGAAATGTTGAAATTTTTTTCAGATTTATTAAAAAAGAAAAACCGAAATAGTAGAATACAACTTTAGTCGAAGCACCCTTTTGAGCCATGAGTCTTTTAGGGAATGATGCAACAAGTTTTTTGGGGGATCATCTGCCATTCCTCCTTCCAGATCCTCTGCAGTTCTGTCAGGTTGGATGATGAACGGTGGTGGACAGCCATTTTCAGATCTCGCCAGAGATGCTCAATTGGGTTTAAGTCAGTGCTCTGACTGGGCTATTCAAAAACAGTCACGGAGTTGCTCTGAAGCATACTCCTTCGTTATTTTAGTTGTGTGCTTAGGATCATTGTCTTTTTTGAAGGTGAACCTTCGGCCCAGTCTGAGGTCCTGAGGACTCTGGAGAAGGTTTTCGTCCAGGATATCCCTGTACTTGGCCGCATTCATCTTTCCTTGGATTGCAACCGGTCGTCCTGCCTCTGGAGCTGAAAAACACCCCCACGGCATGATGTTGCCACCGCCATGCTTCATTCACTGTTGGGACTGTATTGGACAGGTGATGAGCAGTGCCTGGTTTTCTCCACACTTGCCACTTAGAATTAAGGCCAACAATTTCTATCTTGGTCTCATCAGACCAGAGACTCTTATTTCTCACCATCTTGGAGTACTTCAGTACTTTAAAAAAACAATTTTTTTTTAAGCAAACTCCATGCAGGCTTTCATGTGCCTTGCACTGAGGAGAGGCGTCCGTCGTGCCACTCTGCCATAAAGCCCGACTGGTGGAGGACTGCAGTGATGCTTGACTTTCTAGAACTTTCTCCCATCTCCCGACTGCATCTCTGGAGCTCAGCCAAAGTGATCTTTGGGTTCTTCTTTACCTCTCTCACCAAGGGTCTTCTCCCCCGATTGCTCAGTTTGGCCGGCTGGCCAGCTCTAGGAAGGGTTCTGGTCGTCCCAAACGTCTTCCATTTAAGGATTATGGAGGCCACTGTGCTCTTAGGAACCTTAAGTGCAGCAGAAACTTTTGGTAACCTTGGTCAGATCTGTGCCTCTCTCAACAACTCTGTCTCTGAGCTCTTCAGACAGTTCCTTTGACCTCACAATTTTCATTTGCTCTGACATGCACTGTGAGTTGTAAGGTCTTATATAGACAGGGGTGTGGCTTTCATAATCAAGTCCAATCAGTATAATCAAACACAGCTGGAGTCCAATGAAGGTGTAGAACCATCTCAAGGAGGATCAGAAGAAATTGACAGCACCCGACCGAGTTCAGTATGTGAGTGTCACAGCAAAGAGTCTGAATACTTATGGCTGTGTGATTTCAGTTTTTCTTTTTTAATAAATCTGCAGAAATGTCAACAATTAAGTTTTCTTTCTGTCAATACGAGGTGCTGTGTGTACATTAATGAGGGAAAAAATGAACTTAAATGATTTTAGCAAATGGCTGCAATATAGCAAAAAGCGAAACATTTAAGGGGGTCCAACTACTTTCCGTACCCACGATATGTAACCATGCTTACGATTGATTATAAGGGCGGTTGCAGTTTTTAACGTGACTTTTGACGGATGCGGCGTATACTTCCTGGACCTGCCGTCGTCGTTTGCCTGCGAGCGAGCGATAGCAGCGACTCTATGTGTATATATATATGTGTGTGTGTGTGTGTGTGTGTGTGTGTCTGTGTGTGTAGTTAAAAGTCTCACATCTGCTCCTTACCATCTCCGTGGCTCACTGCACAAACGTCTGATCTGAGATCATTTGAGCTTTTCTTCGTTATCCCTTCTCTATCCATTCATCCTGCTATCAATAAGTAATCAAGTTTTTCTTACATTTTCACGGTTTTTGGTGCTTTGAAACCTCCCTCGTGAGCCGTTCTTTCGGGAGCAGCCTCCAGGGCCTCACGGTGAGAATGTGCGTATGTACATATATTGTATATAAATGGATGGAAGGATTTCGCTGGCTGCTCTAAAAGGCCCATAAATAGAGAACACGGGTAATGCTGAATAATTAAACGCTTTCTCCATCTTCCACTCTCCCGTTAGGCTTCTCCTGCTCATACTTTCTCATCTAATTTCTCCCGCAACACCTCCTCGTTGTTGATACGTTCTCAGGAAAAAGGGAATCGTGCAAATGTTTCGCCCCAAAATAAACATTCATTGATGTAAAAGTGGAGCAGCTACATGTTTTTCAACTCAAACGTTATGTAGAGTATTAAAGACGCGCTGGAAAAAAAAGGACTGTAAGAAAAAAATTGTAAGGTTGCAAGGGTAATTTATTATTATTTTTTTAAAGATTAAAACCTTTTAATAAAAGAGTCCAAATTATGCATCATTAGTTGTATTTTTTTAAGGGAAAAGTCAAATAGTTTTGTCATAAACTCATTTTAAAAAATAGTGTTAGTTTTTGAAGTCTTTTTAATTTCCTTTTTAGAAAATTGATGCATTTTTGAACAAGAAAAATATTTGCACTTTGTGATACATTTGTAATTTGTTTGAATGAAAACTCTTGATTGAGAGTAATCTTTTTTTTGAAAATAATAATCTTTATTTTTAAATAATAACAATATTAATATTTATCTTTAATCATTAAAAATCAAAAATCAAATATTTTTTGGGCGGGGGCATATTTTCTTTCTTTTTTGGAGGAAAAATAGTATTTTGTAACGAGAAAATAGTTGTACATGTTGGACCAAAAAGTAAATTTTGAAAAAGTAGTTATATTTTAGAAAATAATGGCTTTCTTTATTATATTTCTTTTCAGAAAATTATTTTTTTTTACATATTTTTTTGTGCGATTTTGTCTATTTCATAAGAAAATAGTCTCTTTTTGAACATTTGTGTGGGGGAAAAAAAATTTTTTTTTCAAGGAAAACAGAATTTTCTCAAAACCAATATGTAAAGTAATTGCTAAAACAAAATCTATGTGCAAAAGTAATTGTAATATTACAAAAAACAATTTAAATAGAGAGAATACCAATAACAGAATGATTTATTTTTTTGACAATAAAGTTTTAATCATATGAGAATAAAGATTTTTATTTTTCCGAATTAAAAAGTCTCAGTATAACCCCCAAAAATAAAAATGCAGTGTATTACGATGTGATGCAGATTCAAACTAATATTTTGAAATGATTTAATTACCGGCAGTGGGTTATATTTTGGGATATTTATTTTTTACATTTTTATTTTTATTTTCGTCTCGTACGAAATCTTACACAACTTTGCAAGAACACTCTAGTTATGCGTCTTGTCAGAAGTACAAAATGCCTTGACTGTGCGGGAGCAGAAGCTGTGGCGATGGCACGAAATGCAGTGCGACTCCCCCGGCAAGGCGACTTATTGATCGGCTAATTGATTAATTGCACAGCCCGGTCGTTCCCGCGGGGAAAGTCATCTTTGCCCCTCGATAGCTCCAAGGACGAGAGGCGATGGCGACTAATCACGACCGGCCGGCGTGAAGGATGCCGCCTCGCCGGTCGACTATGTCCCTCTCGCTTATAACCTCGCGCAAAAACACGTCGGCCGCACACGCGTCAGTCGTTTGCATATTTCACACGCTTTCGCTACGCCTTTGCCTCCACGCAGCAAAGAAGCAACCAATCGTTTTCCCTCCCCTCACCCTCTCTTCACGAACACTTTTCCTCCTTCCTTAGGGGAAAGCGCCGGGTTCTCTATTTAAATATTCAGCAATCTCTCATTTAGCTCTCTCACACACGCACACGCGAATGGGTAGAAAGAGCAGCCGTGTGGCGTCTATTTAGCGGCAGTAGCGAGTAGCAAAGAATAAACATTGGCAAACAAGTAGTGAGTAGCGAAGAAATAACAGTCATGAAATGTAACTGTGGCAAAGAGGTCATTTATTTATTTATTTTATCAGGCATTTATCGTGGGGGCTCCCTTCCAGAAAACCCCTCCAATAGGCGAAATCTGTGACGTGAAAAGTCAACCCGTGTGGCCGTACGAAGGACGGGCAACTGGGCAATTCCCAGAATTCTCTTTTTTGTAGTAGGTTGTAGTGCATCAAGCTAAACGTTGCTCTTTACTTGCATTTGTTCCATATCGTTGGCCGAACCAGTTCCTTATTGTTATGAGAGTGTAAATTAGCTATGCTGTACGTTGGGCTAGGTTGGTATTTGTGAATTTGGTTCATGAAACTCTCACTCTGTTTGATGAAATAAATGTGTACGTTTGAAATTGGTTTCCTTTACCGCAAAGTTAAAGAGCCGATTCGTCCTCGGGTGAGTCATTGTAGTCAAATAGACACCGATGCGAACTGAACCAAATAACTGCACCAAACTGACTGCACAAACAATAACAAACAAACAAACATCCACTGAATCCGCAATAAGTGAACAGCGATATAGCGAGGGATTACTGTGCTTCCTATGCAAGAGTACAACAATACTTGCATCGCAAAATGGCTCCATAAATCACACTTTGTAATTAGACGCTGTCATAGAAGTCCCATCGGGATTGCGAGCGAAAATGTTTTGCCGACAACAACTGGATACGTGCGCCTCTCGAAGTCTACTGACACCGTGTCGTTCGGCCGCCCGCTCCGCTGTCGTGTTTGCGCTTGTTTTCCCTCTCGCACGTTAACGCACGCATGAAAACACACTTCAATCTCCGGAGTCCTTGCGGATGAGCCCTGAACCGTGACCGAGGTGGATGCTGCTTGTTACCGTGGGAACAGCAGATGTGCCCGTTCTGCTGCTGCGACACGCACGCACGCACGCACCTGGCTGCGGATTCATTAGCCTACATCCTTCTTGGCTCCGACTTACCCAAGGCCACACGCCCCACTTACCCACAATGCACTGGGGCACCGTGGCCAATTAGCCGTGTCTGATGTCAATAACCTCATTGGCTCTTTTGTTGTTGTTTTCCGCTGTACACACGCGTACACACACACACACACACACACACGCACACACATTTGAATTGCTAGTGTGCACGGTAATTTGCTATTTTATTCCCCCCCATTTGGTTTATAACAGAACGCTATTGTGGACTCGCTTGTTTCAAGGGTTCGACTTTACGACTGTTTCTACTTTGTAGAGTTATCGCAACTAATCGATCATCAGATTAATCAACAACTATTTTGATAATGGATGAATCGTTTTGGAGCCCTTGTTTTAACTTTTTTTTTTTTTTGTTCTTGTTCTGACTTCAGCTTCTCAACAGCAAATGGTCTCAGATTTCTGTAGTCCCCCATGAAAGACGACTGATTATCTTTCGTGTTTAAGACATTTTCAAACATCTGCTTTTACTTTGGAAAACGATGATCAACATTTTACGGACCAAACCAGTAACTGAATCATCATCAATTTAATAAAAAAATAATAGTCAATCACTTCCTCGAGTGTGATATTGCTTAATTGTCATTTGGTTTTGATGAATGATTACAAAATACCAAATGAACAACAATAATTGTTTTCAACGGATTAATTGATGGAGTAACCGATTCTGACAGCCGTACTACTTTTGCTTCTGTTACTTCATCATTGCTGGTTCCTACTTCACCGTTTGCTCGTCCTTGCTCAAACGTCTTCGCTATGACTACGTTTTGGCTAATGTTACTTCGTCATTAATGTAACTTCTTCGCTACTGTTACTTCTTTGCTGATCTGATGTAACGTCGTCCTACCAGTGAACTTTCTTCGCTTTCTGTATTTGGTACTGTTACTGTTTGGTACGGAACTGCTTTGCAACTCGTGTTTCTTCGTTACCGCTACATATTGTTCGCTGCTGTATCTTTTTTTGCCCCTGTTACTTCTTTAGTACTATTACGTCTTCCTTTAGTACTGTTACATCTTCTTCCCAGCTGTAATTTATTTGCAACTTTTATGGCTCCTTCACTACCGGTAGTACTACTTTGCTGGTATTACTACTTTGCTACTGTAAGATGATCTTCCCTGTAATGGCAACGTGTCTCCACGCGAGTCCGTAGAACACGACAGCTCTGTTTCTCCTCCCCGCTCACCTTCAATCTTTACCGTAGCGTAGCGAGCTGACCTCTTGGTTTGACCTCCAGCGTCACGGGAGCGTGACGCCAGTGTGCTGAATCCGCTCGACTTGCTGCGTCTTCTCTCTGCTCTTCTCCTGTATTTTTTATTTTATTTTTTATTTTTTGCCCGGTCTGCAGACGTGGGCGCAGGAGAGAAGCATTTGTCATCTGGTTCTTGCTGGCCTCTAACGACGTCGGGCAGGTCGACTTCAAGTGAGCGAGAAGTGGATAAGTGGACGGGTCAGTTGCTAAGTGAGTGAATTAGCAAGGGAGCGCGCTTGTGACCTAATCTGTGTAAATGAGTTAGCGAGTCACTGACGCGGTCCCTTGGTAGAACCATGATGATAGCATCTCACGGCTGACATTGGAAGTCAAGCAGGACTGGAGTACACAAAAAGAGGAGGAACACTACTACTGCTACAGCGACGTCAGCGCCGCCGTTACTTCGCTAGTGTTATAGCTTGGCTAGTGTTGCGGCATGGCTTTGCTGCAGATACGTCTTCGCTAATGTCTCCGCTAGTGTTAATTTTTAGCCACAGTTCCGTCTTCCAAAGCTACATTCCGTCTTGGATTTTGTTTCTTCATTACCGTTGCTTCTTTTTTTCACGACTGTTACTGTCTTTTGCCACAGCTACTTCTTCGCTACTGTTATTGATCAGCACTGTGCCAAATCCCTCTGCCGAGACCTTTGTCTCACAATTGCGCATCCGCCGGCTCGCTAATTATATTGTCTTAGCGCGAGCGGGCGGCACAGTTTCAGGAGGCTTTAGCAGATCACGCAATCAACACGTGCCGGTTGTCTCGCCGTGCACTGACCCGCACCTGTAGCCGTCAATACAAAACCCTCAGGAGCGGTTTTACGTGCCCTTGCGCTCGTATTCCTTCAGAGTCTCTCCTCGTCTTCCATATTGTCACAGCTCTCCTTTTTGAACGTGTCTCTTTTCCTCTCCCTCCTGTGAGACGCCTCGGGCCGCCTCTCTCGTTTCCTTGGCGGTGTTAGATTGGAATGGAGGCCTTTGTCACTTTTATTTACTGCCTCACTCATTCCAAAGCAGCGTGTGTGTTTACCGTGTGTGTGTTGTGGGGGAGAATGCAGGTGTCTTTAACTGCAGCGAGGTGTCTTTGCCACTTTGATTGCTCTCTTATTTCTTTGTGTTCCGCGAGGCAGAACTGTGTTTTGGGGCCATTCGTTTGCCGAAAGTGGCCGTAATTCCCAGCACCTGCTGCAGAGCATGATGGGAGTTGAAGGTCAACGGAGTGCAGTATTGACGCGCGGATGGTTGGGGGGGTGACTGCTGAAACATTGCTGTCACATCTCGGTTACGCTGCGATGCGTTTTGACTTGTTTTCCTGTCTAAAAATCCGATCGAAATCTATTTCTCTGCTATTTCCGTTTTTACTTTGGCAACAGCGGAAACCGCTAGGTTCCGTTTCTGGCATCTGGTCGGCCCGGGTTCCGAGAGTTTTGAGAATTCGGGGCTAGAAAATTATTCCGCCGATAACTGCTGCAGTTTTGGACTCCATAGTCTCTGCTTTGGTGCAGCGCTCCTGTTTCCTTGTTGCATCACAGAGTTGTCCGTACATCATTGTCACGATACGTTTTCTGGTGTCAACTTCTGCAGTATTGTACTCCGCAGTCTCCGCTTTGCTGCAGCACTCGAGTTCTTTGCTGCATTCAGTCTCCTCTCGGATTAAAGTTATCTAAATTGTAAATCTTACAATTTCACTCTTTTTATACCCGTATGGCTGCTAAAATTCCAATCCGTTGATGCTAGCTCTGTTTTCAGAGTTGCGCAGTACCGACTGGGATCGTTACGCTTTTCCATTGGCACTGTTCCATAGTACCTGGTCAGACCAGGTTTCAAGAGTTCCAGACTCATCATCGACACTGTAGCATTTGAAAATACACGGCCAGAACATGACAAAAATAAACACTGATTCGGGTGTTAAAGTCAGCAGTTTTGTACGCCGCAGTCTCCGCTTTGCTGCAGTGCTTCTGTTTCCTTGTTGTCCGCAGTCTCCTCTCAGATATATCGTTTTAGAAGCAAATCTTTAACTTTTACCTTGATTGTTCATACCTAAATGACTACTCAAATTGTCAACGGTTAATGCTCGGTTTGTTTGACTTACTCTCGATGCTTATAAAATTGTTCACTCAGTTCTTGGTATTTGTAGGATTGTTGGTCATCTTTTGATGCTAGGTACTATTTTTCATACCTGCTCCAGATTCGGCACTGTAACGTTTGAGAATACGCTGCAAAAAAAAAAAAAAAAATTGCTGCGTTAGTGTACATAACGGCGTATATTTTTGCACACTAATGCTAATCATTTGCCAATACGTTAAGGTTGCCATGTCAACAGTCTCTGTGTTTAATTGCCGTTCAGCAAATATAGTCTCCTGTCTGTGTTTGTATGTGCGGATTACCAGGATTGCAGGGATTAGGATTAGGGTGTAACCCAGTTCCTCTTCTTGACAAAGAGTTACTCGTCGCCAGTTTAGCGGGTGCGAGTGTTCATTCATGTTTTTCCTTTTCTGGGCCCTGAAGTTTAGCATATCCAATGAGAATTGAACCTGTTTTGCTTTTTCTTTGTCTTTGTGTTTTTTGCAACTCATTATGAGACTTTGTAGTCGGAAATGTTCAAATTTGATTTAAACGTAGTGACTGTGACAAATTTCCGTTATTTCCTATGGGACCAAATTCCAAATCATTTATTAATAAATCTAAATTTCAATCCCGCAATAATGCGGAATTGACACAAACGGGACCGCTTGTAATACTTTATCGTTTTGTCTGTTTTAAAGGGGACATGCGTCTGCATGACTATTATACTGCCTCTCGGTGGCCACAGCGGGCACAGCAGAAGCAACAGCACGATGAAATCAATTGCAGCATTCAATCATGATACGCGAACTGTTTATGAAAGCATGGCAAAATTAATAAAACACTCACTAGAGGGCTTTTGATAAGGTAAATGCTTGATGGGCCGGGTTAAATAACAGAGCGGGCCGTATCTGAACACCGCGGTGCTCCTCGTCCCACCATGCTGCCCCGGTTAAAAAGTCAATTTGACTTCATACGGTATGTCCCCTTTAAGAGAAACCTGTATAAAAAAAAAAAAAAAATGTCTCAACTGAATGAGAATGCAGGATGGGAATAAACAAGTAAGTTTCTCGTCATGCAAAAGTCAGTTCCTGTGCTTCCTCCTCTGTCTCCTGCCTTCCTGTCCTCCGCCTCACCTCGCTTCCCATCCCGTGCGAGGGCAGTGGTCTTTTGTACAAAGTATTCAACCGCTTTCCTCTTTGTGTTTGTGTGTGTGTGTGTGCGCGCGCTTAAGTTTCATGCCCAGCGAACACTGTTGCTAAGCTACCACAGGAAGTGTCCTGCATAGTGAATGTGTCCTAGTGATAGTGTGTGTGTGTGCGTTTGTGTGTAATTGACTTGGCAAGGGCACGGATGGTCATGCACATCAACAATCGAAACACACACACACGCGCACACGCACGCACATACACTGATATCCAGCAGCAGGTTATATTAAGGTAGTGGCAGGCATCCCGGTCCCACTGAAGTCAAGCTGCAAGCTGGGAATGATGAAGAAATCCTTTGTTCTGAAGCCTACAGCGCTACAAATGCGTGTGTGTGTGTGTGTGTGTGTGTGTGTGTGTGTGTGTGCGTGCGTGCGTGCGTGTACGCTACCCTCAACCTTTAACTCCCTGCAGTAGTAAGGCAAATTGTAAAAGTGAATCATCACAAGCACACACTAGAGTTCATTTTATGCATCCAATGGCACACAAACACACACACATGCTACCACACTCAATCATTGTGATGCATTCGTGTGCTTCTGTACAGTAGTTAGTGCACAAATCATTTATCAATTTGATGGAGCTGTACATAAAAGGGTAACAGTACATACAGCATATTGTATGGGACATTATTTGAACAAAAACACGATGAAAATTCAGCCCCCGAGGTCCGTTTCATATAGCAACACGGGATTTGTCTATCATGAGTACACCCACAAAAAAGTCTTAATAAGCCACACCTGTAAGACGCAGGAAGTCAGCCATTTTGGTTCCAAGTGGCCATTTTAGGGTGTTGTTGTCACCATTTTCAGGGCTTCTTCAAAAACAACCTTGTCCGATATATATATATATATATATATATATATATATATTTTTTTTTTTCTTCAGTTTTTCTGTTCGCTACCACATTTGAAACCAAATGTGACACCAAAATGGAAAAATTGTAAGATTTCATCATTGTGTAGTTAATGAGTTACCATAAAACGTGAAAGTCAATGCCACCACAAAATCAGAGCCAGTTTCACCTGGCAGCATAAAATGTCCTGAGTAGACCCCCGCAAAAGTCTGAGGAACCCATGCCTGAGTAGACATTTTCAATTCCATTTCGGTTCATTTTGATCATTTCTAGGAAAACTCCTCCTCGAGATTTTGCCCAAATCTGCCCAAAAAGCACACCAAACAAATGGCCGACACCAAACTGCAAAACATTTTGAGTGTTCGTCACCGCGCGTGGGCAGAGCACGGCTATGTATCTGTTTTTTTGTTGTTTTTTTTCCTCCCGCAGTATTGACTCTTCTGTGACGCCGTGGCCCCGGAGGCTGATCGGATAGCAGTGTATCAGTTTGCCGTCTGCTTCACGCGCGCGGCCGTCTGAGCGTAACGCGCATTTCCAATCGGGCGCGTTATCGCGCGAATGCACCTGGCCGGCCGGCTGGCCGGCCTCAGCGTCGCTCTTAGCCGTCGTGTGCGAGTGACACGATTTCCCCTCGACACTTTTGATCAACAATATCTTCAATGGATTCAAGTGTGGAGCAGATTGTTGCGACTTTGGTGAAGTTGACGACGGCGACGGCGCTAGAGGGCGAAAGCAGCTGTGTGTGTTTTTTGTTTTCGGTCGTCCGCAATAGGAGACGGACGCCTGGTCTCGCGTCGCACGCCGAGACGTCGCCTCTGAGCCGCGAAACCATATAAGGGGGGGGGGGCTGGAAATGCGAGCGAGGCATTTGGGCGATGGAAGCGCCAGCGATAATGAAAGGCATAAAGAGGGGTTAAGAGGGTTGGATAATGAGAGGGAGTCGCCGGGATAAGAGCGAGCGGAGGAGGGAACAAAAAAAAAAAAAAAAAAACTGCAGATTTAGGTCAGAGAATCACAAACGGGTGGAGGATGGGGATGAGCATCAAAGCCACTTGAACTGAATGGGATGAAAAATGGAAAATACAAATACTGCATGGTGGGACTTTGCCATTTTGTGTTTATATTAACGCTGCACAATCTAATCCAATGCAAGAGTTGTATCCCAAATTCTTCAGACATTTTCACATTTCATTTTTAATTGTAAGTACATTTTCAATTAATTGAAATTGTCTTCATTATTTACTGTTAATAACAAAAATTCGTTACAATTGAATGACCCGTTCACTGTCTTCCACCAAAATGGCTTCTTCAAATCTTCCCGTTCAAGTTCACGCAAAACAATGCAGGAATTATTATACTAATTAAGAACAAAAACAAAACATGTGCAGGTGTTGAGTATCGATGAAAGGGGCCAATTTGGTGCCGATCCAAATGAGGATGGTTGGGCCCCGGCGAGTTTCGTTCTACTTCCATCTGGCACCGAGCGATTTGAAATTCAAACCGGGGAACGCTGGCAGCAGATCATCTGCGTGCAGCTTTTTGATTTTTGCAGGTCTGAAGGTCGCACTGAGGACATGTCTGTGTCAGAGATTTGGATGGATACAGACGCTTTTTGAGTTTTACTCACCAGAATCCACAACTTGTCATGCGATGATTTGGCGTGAACTCTTAAAACTGGAGTTCTGAATATCGGCGGCTCAGGGGAAGAGTGATGTCAAAGCTGTCCCACTGCAAATTTCTGAATTTCGTTTACAAAAATAAAATCTTTGGAGACTAAATTGCCTTCACCGCTGACACAAACTTGGATGTTGGGGTCAATGAAAACTAAACTGCGTTTGATGTTCACAAAAACCTGTGCTGGGTTCTTTGAAGACTCCAAATTGTGTTTATTGAAGACTGTACATTTTCTCCAGTGTTTACAAAACACCTGTTTTTTTGTTTACTGAAGACTAAATGTTTTTAATGTGGTTCATGGAAGACTGTAAATTGTCTCGAATGGTGTATTAGGTTCAATCAAGACTCAAGTGTTGTCTTGTTTACAAAATACATATGGACTGGTCTTTGAAGACTAAAATTCTGTCCATGTTCCCCAAAAATATAAATTAGGTCAACTGAAGACTGTAAATTGTCTTCATTGTTTTACAAAAAGACTCGGGTTCGATTTATCTGACGATGTCGGACATCCCCCCCGCGCGGACAAAAACGGGCTCGGTCTTCATTCAGTACGAGTCAGTGAGATCTGGCCGCGATTCCTTTTTTGTCGGCCGCCAACAAAGCCGGCTCTTGTGCCCGTGGAATTGGGGCAGTCTGATCCTAATGAGCAATTCCTGATCAGCTTTTCGCCTCGCAGATTCTTTTTCACGTGAGAACGAAGCCCACAAACATCCCGCTCGGTTCTCGATTGTTTTTCCTGACAATGAGCCATCGTGTTAAAAGTTGGAAGTTTTTTTTGCAGTCTGCAAACTTTTGCCTACTTTGGGGACCTTGCCCTGTTTCCAATGCCCCCCCCCCCCCCACTCAGCAGTTGTATACAGAAGCCTCTTTCACACGGAAACCCTGCAAAATTTGCCACATCGGCTGTGGCTGTGCTATCTTAAATTGCGGCCTGCGCGGCTGCATATATCGCGCAAGCCAGAAACCGCCACTGCGCATCAGAGCCGTAACAGAAGCACTGGCATTATTGGCCTGTCACACCAAACCCAGCAAACCTGGCTTGAAGAGGCGATGAGAAAGGGGCTTATGAATCGGTAGCTTTTTTTTTTAAACAGAGATCATGCAAAATTGGCCAACAGAGCCACAGTAGGAGTAAAATATCTTTTTTTAAGGAATCAATAGCGAGAACCTTGCAGCATACTACTCTTTTAACTGGGGCAGCCCCTTCTGCTTTGGCTCGTTATCACAGTGACCCTTTGGTGGAAGCCCCCCCAGGGGGCGCTTTGGAGTCCGACCTCCACAATGCCATCTGCTTTCGAGCAATTCCTCCAGGGGCGCAGTGTTGTCCTTGTTTCGCATGCATAGTGTTCCGTCCGCTAAATTGCGGTTCATCGCTCACGCTACTGGTATATCGCAGAATTTTACGGAGAATCTGTCACCGAAATCCCCCAAATTTCGCGGAAATCTGCGGTTTATCGCCAATAAGGTTGCATGTGTTTAAAGCAGTGGTTCTTAAACTTTTCCCACCAACTCGCAGCTCCAAGTTCCAACGTAATGCCCAAGCTTAAAATTACACTCGTGTAGTAAGTAGTGTATAGTTTAGTAGTTTATTCCTAAAAAGTATATTTGATATTATTGTGACATTATTCACACTTTGAACACTGCACTTAAATATAGGAAAACACAAAAAATCTGTACTTAAAGATTCAACTAAAATGTAAGACATATATAAAAGTTCAATAATAAATTGCACCTCAGTAAATAAATGTTTGATAACAAACATTCCTAAAACTTGACATGCAAATGTATTCAAAAGTTAAATACAACTGAACTCTACTTGACAACTGAATTTTCCAGGATTTAAAAAAAAAAAAAAAAAAAAAAAAAAAAAAAAAAAGTTTAAGATGCTGTAACATTCTGCAGTTTGAACATTTAATTCAGAGATCCCCCCCCCCCCCTTTTTTTTTTTTTTCTATCCACGTACTACTAGAGGAGCCAGTTGTACTAGTAGCGCAATTTGAGAATCACTAGTGTGGCAGGGTAAAGCTGTAAAGATTATGATTTATTTATTTATTATTCTTTTAAATATGCTCACTCTATATCGCGATTATCTATCACCTCCCGTGGAGCGTGCGTGTCCGCCACGTTGAACGAGGGTTCACCGTTCATGTGCAGGCTGTATGACATCCGAGCACAAAAATGACATATTCGTGTTTATCAATTCAATCCAGACGAGTTCAACTGAAGCGATTTGTGGTCTTGGCGTCTTTAGCCTCGTTAGCTTGATTAGCGTTGACCCCTAGGGCTTCCTCCGGCCCAGTTCTTCCAGCCATTTTCTGACTGACTGAGCGGTCAAATCAGAATGGTCAGAACTCGGGTCGTCCTGTTGACCTAGTAGCACAGAGCGCACCGTCAAGTCGGTTGGTGAAAATATATGTATTTTAGCGGTTCTGATCACTCTGGCGCCTCATGGAAAGTCGGAAAAAAAATTCGCCCCCAACACCGGTCGGACCTTGACAAACTCCTACTAGCGAATTTGTTCAATCCGCTATTTGCGGAATTTCAAGTGACCAAACCCGGAAAACAGGTTAGCGTATGCGGCGATTTACTAGCATAACTGCATGATGGTTTAAAAGCTGAACTTGCAAAATAAAAAATTAAAAATGTCTTTGTGGCTGTTGGCCTCATGCATAAGTAAAATTCATGCATATAATTTATTTATATAAAAAAAAATATATATACACGATATGCTTTATATGTAAAGACGAACAAAGCCGAGATTGGGGGACATGTTTGTCTATTAACAGGAAGAAGTCCTTCTCGGGAATTCGCCCAATTGATCCCCGATCACAATTAATTCCGAAGATTGGGACTGTTGTCCTCAACAACCTATGCCTTTTCATTTTTGTTAGAATTTTTACCATATAGAGTGTTCCCTCGCCACTCCGCGCTTCACGTTTTGCGGCTTCAGCGCCTCGCGGGTTTTTCCAAAATATTCATTCAAAAAAAATAAAAACATACAGCCATATCGGCAGTCATATTGCTGAAAGATGCGTTGTTTCATGTTGATGCGCGCGCGAGAAGGTTTCCCTGCATGCCAAACAAAGAGATGAGTTGACTCAGAGGCTTTGTAAATGCCTGTACTGTACGGGCACTCATACAAGGCGCGTGATTGGTTCCCGGCGCGACATCGACCAATGAGAGCACGATTTATTTAGTTGATTGGCTGCGCATCATTGCAGCCTCACCCAGCATCTTCCCTTGTCGTGTCCCGCCAGTCTCGTCCACGCTGTTGCGTTCGCAATAACTTTTTTTGTTTGTTTTGTTTAAGCGATCCTTTTTTGGATTAGTTAAGCAAGCCGAAGCGCTGTGCCCCTGCGAAATCTTCCTCCGGGGCGCCCAAGAGGAAGAAGAAGAAGATGGCCATCAGCGAAAAAGTTAAACTTTTAGATTTGATCAAAGAGGGCAGAAGTGATGACTGTTTATATATATATATATATATATATATATATATATATGTATATATATATATATATATATATTTTTTTTTTTCTTCCTGTCGTTCTGCAGGGTCGCCATGTTAAGACAGGGCAGCTGGCAGCCATCAAGGTCATGGATGTCACCGGGGTAAGTAACACGCACTCTCCCGCCGTTGTAGCAGCGTGTCATCTAATTAAGAGCGATGAGTCAGTGGCAGCCAGGAGAATGAGGACAGGCCTATCGCCACGGTAATTTTAGCTGCCGGTTATTAGGGCGGCAGTGTGGTCTCGGGCGTGTCTGCCGAGCAGGAGAGTGCAGGGATCTCGGCTATTTTTAGAGACGACACCCACTAACCGGCGCAACGATCGAGGGGGCTAAAACCGCAATCTTTCACACAGAGATGGCGTAAAATGGCCGGATCAGAGCTGTCACGGAAGATACGGCGATGAATTATACACCTCTGTCTTTTTTATACACAACCCAGCGAAGGCCGAATGTAGCCGCAACTTTGTCCACGTTCAAATAGTGAAACTTTATCTTGCTGCCGGATATTTAGTTGTTGGGCAGCGCCATTTGATTTTGACACAAAAGTGCGGGAGATGTGAGTGACACCAACGTCCCGGAATGATGACATTTGGAAAAATGGCATCGTTAAGGGGAGGTGTGAAAGCGGCGAAGAAATACTCTTTCGCACAGAGAGCTCGCAAAATTGCCGCAGCAGAAGTTACTGCATTTATCCACCGTTTACACATAGCCCAGGGAAGGCGGGATATTGCCGCAACAGGAAGTGGCTGAAGGCAACCGTCTCTAGATTCTTTCACGCAGAAATCCAGCAAAATGGATAAACTGAGCGACATATTGTTTTTCACACAAATATAATAATTCTACTTTAAAGTACTGCAAAGGGGTAATTAAAAAGTCATGTAATAGAGGCTAGTTTGCCGGTCAGCTGTGTTCCCGGCTGCTGCAAAATGCTAATTTTTTGTTTCTTGTTGTTGTTCTCCTTGTGTGTGTGTGTGTGTGTGTGTGTGCGCGTGTCAGGATGAGGAAGAGGAGATCAAAGCGGAAATCAACATGCTGAAGAAGTACAGCCACCATCGCAACATCGCCACCTACTACGGCGCGTTCATCAAGAAGAATCCGCCGGGGATCGACGACCAGCTATGGGTGCGGTCTTGTTACTCAACTGCAGATGGGAACGGCGGTGGGCGGGGGGGGGATAGGAAGGCGTTACTCCAAATAGTCACGCTCGGACCAAAAGTAGGCAGTGTACATTTTTGGAATGAACTTGGTTAAAGAAGTTAGGATGGAAGGATGGAAAGCAAGAAAAAAAAAAGGGAGGAAGGAAAAGAAGGTCGGAAGGATGGATGGAATATGCAAGCAAGAGAGGCAAGAAGTATGGTATGCAAGGAAGGAAGGACGGAAGGTAAGAAACAAGGAAGCGATGAAAGATGGGAAGGATGGAGGGAAGCGAGGAATGAAAGATGAAGGAAGGAAGGAAACAAGGATGATACAAAAGGTAGGATGAATGACAAAGAGGAAGGAAAGAAGGAAGAATGGAAAGTAAGGAAGGAAACAAGGATGCGAAGGAAGGAAAGATGACAGGGAGGGAGGAAGGATAGAAGGAAGGAAGCAAGGATGGTATGAAAGGAAGGAAGCATGGAAGGGAGCAAGGACAGAAGAAAAGGGAGGAAGGATGGAAGGAAGCAAACGAGGATGCCAAGAAAGGAAGGAAGATAGGATAGAAGGAAGGAAGCAAGAATGGTATTGAAGAAAGAAAGATTAAGAGAGGAAAGAAGGGAATGTAGGTTGATGGTATGAAAGGAAAGAAGACAGGATGGAAGGACAGAAGGAAGGAAACAAGGGGGAAGGAAACAAGGATGGCATGGAAGGGAGCTAGGACAGAAGAAATGGAAGGAAGGAAAGATGGAAGGATGTAAAGTAGGAAGGAAGCAAATAAAGACGCCAAGAAAGGAAGGAAGCAAACAAGGACAGTATTAAAAGAAAGAAGGGTAGACAAAAGGGATGAAGGAAGGAAGGGAGGGAGGAAGGACACATGTAGTCGGAAAGAAGGGAGCAAGGACAGAAGGAAGGACGGAAGGAAGACAAGATGGAATGAGGGAAACAAGGAGATTATAAAAGGAAGGAAGGATGGATAGAAAGTAGGGAACGAGGATGAATGAAAGGAAAGAAAACAGGATGGAAGGAAAGAAGGCAGGAAGGAACATGGGAAGGAAGGAAACAAGGATGGTATGAAATGACTCTTTGACATCCATCCATCCATTTTCTGAGCCGCTTCTCCTCACGCGGGTCGCGGGCGTGCCGGAGCCTATCCCAGCTGTCATCGGGCAGGAGGCGGGGTACACCCTGAACCGGTTGCCAGCCAATCGCAGGGCACATAGGAACAAACAACCATTTGCACTCACAGTCACGCCTACGGGCAATTTAGGGACTCCAATTGATGCATGTTTTTGGGATGTGGGGGGAAACCGGAGAGCCCGGAGAAAACCCACGCAGGCACGGGGAGAACATGCAAACTCCACACAGGCGGGGACCGGGGATTGAACCCGGGTCCTCGGAACTGTGAGGCTGACGCTCTAACAAGTCGGCCGCCGTGCCGCCTCTTTGACATCCATAAAGTGTTATTAGAAAAAAAAGAAGCCATTTATTTGAAGGAAGTGTTCATTTTCACACTTGGCGTCTATTCAAGGAAAATGTGCAAAGTTCCTGAACTTATTTTTTTAACAAGCGGTTCCCACGCCAATTGGGGCGCAGGATAATCGTGTGTGTGTGCGTGCGTGTGTGCGTGTGTGTGTGTGTGTGTGCGTGCGCGTGCGCATGTGTGTGTGTGTGTGTAAACAAGCCAAGTCTTAAGCCGTTAATGCTAACAAAAATGCGAAGCTAACCTGGTGGAATCGGCCGGAAAAACAACGCAGAACTTATCGGTGACCTCTTGAGAAATACTGCGCGTCGCACGTCGAGGACGGCATCGGCCATTTTTTTCGCGAGTTTTTATGTCGGGGATACTGATGTTAGCTGCTGGCTGGCGAACAAAAATTCTGGTGGGTGTCGTAGTCATTTCTGTCGCGGGCCGTTATGTAAATGTTTCATCGCCTCATCGAGTTATTACTTATACACAAATTGATGGATAACTACTTTTGTTTATGTTCTTGCATTCATGGTCACTCTGTCTCCATATGTTGATTTATGGTCCCTTTGTCTTCATGTCTTGATTGTCACTTCATCATCTTCCATCCATCCATTTCCCGAGCCGCTTCTCCTCACTAGGGTCGCGGGCGTGCTGGAGCCTATCCCAGCTATCTTCGGGCAGGAGGCGGGGCACAACCTGCACTGGTTGCCAGCCAATCGCAGACTTCATCATCTTTCTATATTAATTATCACTTGTGTTTGTCTTTCTGCGCACATGGTCAATTTGTCTTCGTCTTCATGCATTTATGGTCACTTTGTGTTTTTCTTCCTTTATTTCTGGTCACTTTCTTTTCATGCATTTATGGTCACTGTATTTTTCTTCCTTTATTTATGGTCACTTTGAGTTTGTTTTCATCAATTTATGGTCACTGTGTTTTTCTTCCTTTATTTATGGTCACTTTATGTTGGTCTCAAATGTATGGTCACTGTTTTCATGTATTTAACTTGGTTTATGGTTACTTTGTGTTTGTTTTCACGATCATCACTTTGTGTTTTTTTTCATGTATTTATGGTCCCTCTGTTATCATGAATTCATCGCTTGGAATTGATCATATGAAGAGAGAGGCGCTCGTGGTAGAGTTTGTGTGTCATTAAAATGTGTCAGTCAGGACTTTGTCACATCTTGTGTGTTTTTGTGCGTTTGCTGCTATTGTTACTTCATTCTGTCTTGAAAAAGAAGAAGTGCTAATGTCCAGTCAGTGACACCCCCGGTTATTCTCCGCAGCTGGTGATGGAGTTCTGCGGCGCCGGCTCGGTGACGGATCTGATCAAGAACACCAAGGGCAACTCCCTGAAAGAAGAGTGGACGGCCTACATCTGCCGAGAGATTCTCAGGGTGAGCGTCGCTCATCTCGTCCGTTCGCGACGAGCTCAGCGCTGTCGCCCCGCGCATCTCGTCTGTCATCGAGGCTCGGACACAAACCGTTTGCTTTCCTTTCCTATGCTTTACTGTTGCGGTAGACGTCTTTAATGCGACATGTGAAGGCATCTGGAAAGTTATCTTTCTGCTTCTTAGTTCTTTTCACTGATGTTTATGTTGGATTTTAAAGAGGAAGTGCTGCTATGTGTGTACAGCATTCTGAAGCAAAAAAAAAAAAAAAAAAAGCCAAATATTGTAACTTTGTCTCCAAGTAATTTTCTTTTATTTTATCATGTTAGATTATTACTAGGGGCGTCCCGATCCGAACTTTGAAATCGAACATCGGTCCGATGTCAGCAAAAAGAAAAGAAAAAAAAAAAGCTTCCATTGAGGTGGCGTTCGGCGACGCAAGGACACGAGGTCCTCTTGCAAATGAAGCGCTTTCCATCTTGCTAATCATCTCCGCTTGGCTCGTTGCTCTGGTGTCCTTCACTGAGTGCTTGCGCGTGTGTCTGCGTGTGCGTGTGCCTGTGTGTGTGTGCCTGTGTGTGTGTGTGTGTGTGTGTGTGTTCAGGGCCTGACTCATCTCCATCAGCACAAGGTCATCCACCGAGACATCAAGGGACAGAACGTCCTGCTGACGGAGAACGCCGAGGTCAAACTAGGTGGGCGGTGTCACGTAAAAGCCGCTCGGCGAAACGGCCCCGCCGTTTGGATATTTTTATTCCCACACTGTAAAAAACGTATTTCATCCATTAATCGACTTTATTGGTTCATTCGAGTTTATGAGTCAACATTTTTTGGGTCGTTTGTTTTAATTGATTTTGTTTGTGTGGGTTTCGTAGTTGAAAGCACAACTTAGCAACTTTGTGTATATTCAATGTCTTTTTGTCTTTTTAAGGATCGTGTTTACATGGATGTTTTGACAAAAGGAAGATTCACATTTTTTTTTTTAATTAATTAGATCAATTACTAAGCAAATCCCAGAAGGGGAAGGGTAGGAAAACTTTATTTTGCAGAATATCATTGTCATTTTGTTTCCTATAAGAGAAGGGGGGGAAATGGAAGATAATCAGATTTAAAGAAGGAAAAAAAAAAAATTCATCTTTTATTTTAAGCCCATCTTTCCCGGGCTTACCGCCATCATAAAGGCTTTACGTTACCGACTGCAAGAAATACAAACAAAAGTATTGGGACATCCTTCTTCGGGCTTTCTGTTTATTTGTATTGCGCAAGGTGGTGGGTTGCGATGAATAGAAGGCGAGAGGAGCATATTCTCCTACGCTGACGGGTGCCTTCTCCCTGCAGTGGATTTTGGCGTTTCGGCCCAGTTGGACCGCACAGTGGGAAGGAGGAACACGTTTATCGGAACGCCGTACTGGATGGCGCCGGAGGTGATCGCCTGCGACGAGAATCCAGACGCGACTTACGACTTCAAGGTGCTTAAACGGCCTCTCGCAGGAGCGGTTTTTGAGGCCTCGTGGGTCACCTTCCCGACTAATCATATTTGTCTCGTGGCAGAGCGATTTATGGTCGCTGGGCATCACGGCCATCGAGATGGCTGAAGGAGCACCACGTAAGCGCCGTCCCCTATATCAGTGCATACGTTTTCTATATTGGATATCGCAGAGCCCTAGCACACTCACTTACTAACAAATGGACAAAAAATAAAAATGCACAAATGAGGCGGTAGAAACAAAATGAGTGAAGATGTTACACACTCAAACTTTGTCACGCAGTAAATATCCAGCGAGGGCTCGTTTTTGTCAGAATTTAGTGGGATTTTTTTTGCACAAGGGGGGGGGGGGGGGGGGTGAAAGATGACCCAACACACCTCCCTGTGTGACCTCGCAGCGCTGTGTGACATGCACCCCATGAGAGCCCTCTTCCTCATCCCGCGAAATCCTGCGCCCAGACTCAAGTCAAAGAAATGGTGAGAAATTCATTCAATCGCACTGAAAACCCTTTTGAATATTTTGGCTTCCTGTGTCACCAAATAAGGTCACCCATTGGCTGTAATAATGATTTGCTTAACTGAATCTCATCAGATGATGCAAAAATCTGTATGAAGCATATGATACACAACACACCATTGCAATATCATCATATTGGCTATAACGCAGTCTAGTGGTTGTTATAGCAGAAATAACTGAAATGTGTGGTTTTTTTGTCCCCCCCCCCTTCTGCGTGGTCAGGTCCAAGAAGTTCCAGCTATTCATCGAGAGCTGCCTGGTGAAGAGCCACGGCCAGAGGCCCAGCACGGAGCAGCTCCTCAAGCACCCCTTCATCAGGGACCTGCCCAACGAGAGGCAGGTCCGCATTCAGCTCAAGGACCACATCGACCGCACCAAGAAGAAGCGTGGCGAGAGGGGTGAGATTCTGATTCCATTCCTTTGGAGAAATGAGCAATCCATTTTCTCGAGGGAATCTAGAATTTGGAGAGCGCTCGAACATCTTTCCTTTTCGAAAGGGAGTCTGGGATGAGAAGATTTCTCTGAAATCAATCAATTTCAAAAGGGAATCTGGAATGTAATTACTCTAAAATCAGTCACTTTAAGATTTAAAAAAACAAACAAAAAACCTCTAAAACCAATCATTTTGCAATGGGAATCTCAAATAAGGAGCTCTTTCTAAAATCATTTTCAGAAGCTGCTGTGCATTTAGATTACACCAAAATCTGTCATTTTCTAAAAAGAATCCGGACGTAGCTGACTCCAAAGCAGTCTTATTTTATTTTGTATTTTTTTATTTAATTTTTTTTTTTTTTTACAGGGAGCCTGGAATTAGAACCTCGCTGTTTAATCTGTCATTTTGTAAAAGGAGTCTGTAACTCAATTGCTTAAAATTAGTTGTTGATTTTTGTAGTACCTGTAACGAATGAGCAAAAATAACACACTGATTAAAACAACTCATCCTCAGGAGCTGGTAACAAAATGGATGATTCAGGTTTTAAAATGAGTTTGTTTTGAAGACTTATTGCAGCAACGCAGCCCCGAGGACGACGTTGCACAGTCAAACTTTGTCACACAGTAAACATCCAGTGACAGACCTCAGTTCCGCTTAAAATGCGCCCAATGACGGCCGCGCCACACACGCCGCTGCTGCGTCATTACCGGGCAGATTAATCGCTTCGCGACACAAACGCCGCAGGCCGGGTGATGATGTATACAAATGTCAGAATGTTTTTTTGTTTTGTTTTTTTCATTTTGATTTATTTTATTATAATTTTTTTTTGCAGAGGTTTCTTTTTTCTGTCACATCTTCTCTTAAGCTAAAGGCGCAGTTTTGACGGAAATGCGTCCAAGCCCCTGATTTCCGCCTCTGTGAAATTAGTTTTGGACTTATAAAGTGGTTTAAAAATACAAAGAAATATTAGAAAAAGAGTCCAAAAATATTAGATGAAAAATCTGCAAATGTTTGAAAAAGTTAGACCAAAAAAAAAGTAAAAAAACAAACAAACAAAAATAGACAAAGGTATCAAAATAGTGGACAGAAATAACAACAAAAATATTGGAAGATACTATCAAAATAACAGACAAAAAATAGTTGAAAATTTAGAAAAAATATAACAAATATCACGACTGAAACACAAAAATATTAAATGAAAATGAATAAAATCAGAAAGATACAAAGTAATAGAAAAATAGTAAACGTTACATGTAAAATAAAAATATTTCAGATGGAAAATACACAAATGAAAATACAGAAATATTACAAAAATGATTTAAATATATTAGATAAAATATACATAAAACAATTGACCACAAATGTAGTATATTAGAAATAAATATATATGGAAAAATTAACTAGTAGTTGACAAAATATTTCTAAAATATAACACAAATGATGGAAAAAAAGACAAATGCAAAAATAACTGATTAGAATACACAATTATTCTTTAAAAAAAAAAAAAAAAAAGAGCAAATATTTGGGGGCGAAAACTGACAGTGGACTAAAAATAGAACAAGTTAAAGAAAAAATATTGAAAGATAACACCAAAATATTGAACAATACATACAAAAATACTAGACAAAAAGAACCAAAATATCATAAAGGTACATGCAAAAATATTAGAAAAGAATACAGTATAATATGCCAAATAATCTCCAAATATTAGACAATAGAACTAGATATACTAAATGTTTGTTATTACAAAATATTAGACAGAAAATGTAAAAATATTAGATGAAAATGACATAATTATTAGGTAAGATCATTACAAAAAAATAGATATATTAGATATTAAATGAAAATCCAGCGAACCATCCTGTCCAGGTGCTGTTTGGAAGATCTCAACATTAGGGTGTCTGCTCTCTCTGCTCTTCACGCTGAGAAATTGGAGCTTTGTACTTGCAACGTGGCTCAAAGGAGGAAAAAAATAAATGCTTGCGCTGAGGATTTGAGAATGTCAGACACGTGCTGATTTTCAGTGTTGCGTGTGTGAAAAAGTAGACTGCTTTGATCTGTGCAGGCGACTCATTGTATGCCGCGTGTGTATCTAATATATTAGATGAGACCGAGTACGAATACAGCGGCAGCGAGGAAGAGGACGAGGAAAGAGACATGGGCGAGCCGAGGTCAGCGCCGACAAACAAACACAGTGACGCTCACTCATCCTGATGCCTTCCTCGCCGTTTCGTCACTTCGCCGTCTTATTCTTCTCGCCCGCACCCAAGCTCCATCATCAACATCCCCGGCGAGTCGACCCTGCGGCGCGACTTCCTGCGCCTGCAGCTGGCCAATAAGGAGCGCTCGGAGGCGCAGCGGCGGCAGCAGCTGGAGCAGCAGCAGAACGAGGAACACAAGCGCCTGCTGCTGGCCGAGAGGCAGAAGCGCATCGAGGAGCAGAAGGAACAGCGGCGGCGGCTGGAGGAGGTTAGCCTTTGGACTGGTCGACACATCCGCTAGTCGATTGAGGCACGAGCCAGTAGAGTGGGGCCTTTGACTTGCGAGCGCCGACTTGAGAATTGCACCTTGTATATTTAAAACAACCGCATAGCTGAGCCTTTCAGTCCGCTAGCTTAATGCTAACGCAAATTGGCATGCGATAACCCTTTAAGAAACAGATTCAACATAAACGGCGCGGCAACACATGTGGAAAGACAATATAACACTACTCCCAGTCATATATTCTTTATCCTCTGTGTCGAACGACTAATATTTTCGGGTAGTGTAGTGTGAAAAAAAATCTGTTTAGCTCTTTCTAATTCTCTTGAGTTATGTCAATTACTGACTGTTTTTATAAAGCACATTGCTACGGAGTGCTACTTATCATCGTTAAAATGCACGTGAAAAAGGTGTTTGTTGTTTTTTTGGGCGGAAGGCCGGAACGGATAAATGGCATTTTTCATTCACCCTCACCCGCAGCAACAGCAGCGCGAGCGAGAGCTGAGGAAGCAGCACGAGCGGGAGCAGAGGAGGCGCTACGAAGAAATGGAGCAGCTCCGTAGAGAGGAGGAGCGGCGGCACGCTGAAAGAGAACAGGTTCGTATAGAAGCATATTTCTGCACAAATGTGGAGAAAATATCCCTCAAGTTTCTTCCACTCTGGTATAGCGCCCGCATGTCAAGTGAGAAAGGCGCAGTCAGAAAGTAAAGTGTCAGCATTAATAGTGTCAAGGTCAAACAGAGTGGTCAAATGTCTGACAGTCTTACCGTTTTAAATTGTAATTATTGTTTCTATCATTCAGATGTTTCACTTTTTTTTGGTCGAATATTTTAGTTTTTCTTTTGTCACATATTGGTGTATTTTTATATTTTATATTATTATTATTATTTTTTGGAACATTTTCCTTTTTGAATACTATTTTAAAAATATTGTTCCATTTTTTCCCCAATAGTTGTCCTTTTTCCTAGTGCTAGTATTGTTTTCTACAATTTTGTAATATTTTTCATCAAATATTTTTTTCTAACATTTTTGCATTGTATTTGTATCATTTCTTTTCAAATATTATTATTACTATTTGATATTTATTTTTCTCTATTTTTAAAATACTTTTGAGTCCCATTTTTCTGTCACAAGCATATTATTTTTTTTTTTACATTTTGTGCATTATTTTTGCTATTTTTCTAATATAAAAATATTTTCCAATATTTTCACTCTTTTTATTTTTTTTAACAACATTCTTTATATTTTTGCTGTAGTATTTTGTAATACTTTTCCTCTATTAATTTTGTCATTTGTTTTTCAAATATATTGTACTTTTTTTTTTTTTTAAACCCTTTTTTTTTTTTTTTTAAATATTTAGTGTTATATGTTTATATATGTTTGTTATTATTTAGTAATGTTCTAGTCATTTAAAAATAGTTTTGGTCAATTTTTGTGTACTGTTTTCCAACAATTTTTAATTAATTGAATACTTGTGTATTTGTGTTGTTGCATGATTTTCATATATTTTTATCGTTATCGAAAATAGAAGATGAGATTTCTTACATTCCAGCGTCCGATTTTGGAGGTGTTTTCATAATGTTGCGGTGTTCATGGCGAACCTCGCCCTCCTAAAAACATCTCGAACCTTCATCTTTTCGAACCCTCTCACTCCTTTGGAACGCATTCTTGGTCAGGGTGGGAAAAGTATGGCCGGCGGGCCACATACGGCCCAGTTCTGTTCTTTAATCGGGCCCACCGAGTATTTACATTATTAAGGGTCCTGTCATACTGTATGTGTTGCATTCATTTTGCGTTAATTTCCTAAAACATTCCATCGCTATTTATGTATCTCATTAAGTAATTGGCTATTTAGTTTATTTTATATCAACTAATTATGAGCCAACTAAACCATTTTACATTGAAATTAAATGTCATTAATTTCATTAAATAATAGGTTGAATGATTTATTGTTAATGATCAAATAAAAAAATAGTTAAATAAGTTTACATTTGTTGTTAGATTTGTTTCATGTATTTTATTAAATAAGTGGTTCATTGATTTGTTGTAGATAATAATTAGTTGTATTTATTTGATTAAATAAATGGTGAATTGATTAGTTATAAATCAAATTAAAATGTTTTTAAAATAAACACATTTACATATACAGTTAGCATTTTTAAAAGTTAGAAATTGGGTTAAGTGATTTGTTGGAAATGGTGAAATAAAAAATGCAAATAAATGTAACATTTGCTGTATTCTATTCAACGGTGAAATGATTTGTTTGTAAGTAGTAAAATGAATGATTGCATGAATTGATTCTTATTTATTATAAGTGATATTTAAAATGGACTATTACTCAGAATCAGGAAAAAAAAGTTTGCCCACGGCTGCGCCCTGTCCGAGACCATCTCCACCTCTTGCACTTGCCACTTTCGGTCTGTCTGCGTTCAGATGTGACTCACGCTAACATTTCCCAACGTTGCGCCTGTGTTTTTTTTTTTTTTTTTTTTTTTTTTTTTTTTTTTTTTCTTTCTCGTTTTGTTTTTGTTTTTTTGCCCTCCGCACGCTGCTCAGGAGTATATCCGTAGGCAGCTGGAAGAGGAGCAGAGGCAGTTAGAGATTCTCCAGCAGCAGCTTCTACAGGAGCAGGCGCTACTTCTGGTAACCTGGCTCAATGTTTGCATCTGCATTGCGCCATTTTGCATTTGCACTCAATGATATTGTGGCATAAGCACCTTAAATCACCTTATTGCCTGTTATTCCCCACCCATTCGTATGTCCAGTATGTATCGATCCCCTTTTTAAACTCAGTTGGCTTTGCTTTCTCTTCTTCATTCCCTTTCCCGTCCACTCATTCCCCCTCTGAATTCTGTTTTCGTACCCATCCCGGCTAACTTCGCCACTGTTTTTTTTAGGAGTACAAGCGCAAGCAGGTGGAAGAGCAGCGGCAGGCGGAGCGTCTGCAGAGGCAACTCCAGCAGGAGAGGGCCTACCTGGTGTCGCTGCAGCAACAGCAGCAGGAAGGACGGCAGGCGGAGAAGAAACAGCTCTACCACTACAAAGACGTCATGAATCCCAACGACAAGCCGGCCTGGGCTAAGGAGGTACAGTGGTGACAAAGCCTGATGCGTCAGAACAATATGTGGCCAAGGTTGCTTCAAGGAAAGAGAAAACAACAATTTGAGAAAGAATATTCAGAGTCGTAGTTAGATCGAGCACCGTCTAATGTTTAGTGAAAATAAGGGGGCGTGTGACCCGCACAGGTTGAAAAGAGACGCTCCGAGAGGTTTTCATCGAACAACCGCAGTGTGAGCGGCTTTTGTTGTTATGGTTGTCGTTCCTTCTTGCAAGAAGATGAAATCACCTTTCAGCTCAGCCGGGTCTCCTACGCTGCAAATATTCCAAAACTTAGCAAGAATATTTGTCTTGCCGCTAGTCAAAATGAATCTGATGGCCATTGAAATAAGACTCATCACCTTCAAATTGTTTACTTTAAATTTAAAAAAAAAAAAAAAAAAAAAGTGGAATCTGTTTTTTTTTTTTTCTTTCATTACTACAATGACAACTTTCTCTACTGCTTCCTAGTGAAAATTGTCTAACAAGGTAAGTTTTTTTTCAACTTTTTAAGTGATGAGTCGAAACTGTCCGCAGCCTCAAAACAATGGATGGAAGAACCAAACGCAGTGGCAACACACGCTGCTGTGGGATGGCTTTTGCAAATCTCCACCAGGAATTCAATTCATTCTTTTCGAAGAAACAACCGAACACACATTTGTTTTTATGGCTTAAAACACCTCGTGGCCTTCTGGTATCCTAACAATCTTCATCAACAGGAGAACTGTCGGGATCCTCAGGAGACCGGAACCCAAGCCGTGGAATTGTGTTGTTGTTCATTTTTCTTGCTCTGACTTTGACTACCAGGTTCAAGGCGGTAACCCGCCCCGCTCTAACCTTCGCCACCGCCAGTCGTTCAACCGGCCGCTGCCGCCGCCGTCGTCCTCGTCCTCCCGCGGCCGACCCCGTGCTCAAACCCCTAGACGCGCCCCGTCCGTGGGCGCCCAGATCCTCTCCGAGCACCTCCCCCAGATCCGCATCGGGCTAGACCCCGGGGAGCCCCTGGGCCCGGGGCTAAAGCAGGAGATAAGTCAGCGGGTCCGAGAGTTGAGGGCGCAGAAGCGCAGTCAGAGCAAGGGCGGCCCGATCGCCGTCAAGGAAGACAGTAAGGCGGCTCGTAAGGAGCCTCGTAACCCCGAGAAAGAACCTTCCGGTCCCGCGACGGTCAGACGGTCCGACCCTGCCGCCGTCGCTCGAGACCAACAGAAAGACAAGTCCCCAGGCAGGCCCCTCTCTGCGCACGATCCTGCCGGCATCCCCCGTGCTGTTACTAAGGCGCCCGCGCAGGTCCACAATCTGGTTAGTGCTCTCCCACCGCTGCAGTTCGTACTCACACCCTCGCCGTAGAGTAGAATAGATGTAGAACGTAGAAACCGGAATGACGTCAAGAGCTACTTCCACCTTTCCAAGAACGAGATCTTGTAGCGCCCGCATTCCTCAATCTCCTCCTTTTTAACTGTCGGGTGTCTTGGACCTCAGCTTCGTAATATCCACCATCTTCTTGGCTGGGCGCTAACGTCATGTAGAATCACGTGTCTGCTTTTTGGTACCTGTGATGGCGACACATGCAGAGGTTCAAAGTCTGCTTAAGTAAGATTTTCTGAGATGAACAGTCAAATGCCAATACGGAATGCTGCACCTTTTGTAAATGCCAACCGGCTGAAGAAAAATAGTGAAATATACAAAAACAGGATGCCCACAATTATGTCATGAATAAATAAAAATGTACATTTTTTTAATTTAAGAATTTCAATGCATGTTATTCATTTGTCATTTTTGTGTTACATTTTTCTTTGAAATCATTTAAAAATATATATTTTTGTGATATCCCTTTTTGTATATATATATATTTTTTTTTTTAAATTTCATTTTAGAAAATATGACTGGCCCAAATTCTTTACAATGCCTAAAACTTCATATAAAGGACATTTCTTTATTTCTAAAATTAAAAATGTATTCATTTTCCTCATACAACACTTAACGGGCGTAAGGCTAGGATAGAAATTCAGCAACATGCATTGTGTCTTGCACAGAAAAGATTTTTAAAGATCTGGTTTCCAGTGTAGGTCAGTGGAAGTAAAGTTCCAAATTGGTGACGGGCATCTAGTGCAGGTGGGTTCCTCCCATTTTTCCGAAACCCCCGGACCCCCGCGGACGTTTCTCTTTCATCTTTCGAGTGTTCGATGTCCTTTCTCGTCTTCCCGAGAGGGAAAATCTTTTGGGTGCCAGGCCAGGCAAACGTACCCAACAGGTTTTTTTTCCTCATGCGCACTAACAAAACTTTCTTTCTCTTGTAGGCGAAGATGCTAACCTACTCGCTGCCTCCGCAGAAACTAATCAAAATGTTGTTTACCGTTTTGTTGGCCTCGTAGTAGTCCCTTTCTCATGACTGCTAACAATCTGTCCTCTCAGGGCTCGCTCACCGCCTCCGTCGCTGGAGTTGTGACTCATGAAAAGGAGCCGCATGAATGCTGTAGTTGTGACGAGCCAAGCCATAATCTTGAATAATCCCCCGATAGATTATGAGCTCATGAGGATTTGCAGAAAACCTCCAGAGGGGGATCGAAAGGAAAAACCGCAGAGCCGTGACTCAAAAATTCGGCGGTCCGAGAGCGTTCCTCGGAGACTTAGGTCAATAGAATTTCTGCTAGTAGGCACACGAGAGCTTCATCACACACGAGATGTTCCGTCAAGATCTGATTTATTAGACTTTCATGCTCTATGGCGAGTCATCAAACTTTGCCGTCACGCTCGACGCACACGCAACGCAATGCGATCTCTAGGTGGTTTTTGAAGGACCCGTGGAAATGGTCAGGATGACCCTAAAATGGCCGCTTTGACCCAAAATGGCATCTTTTCGGGCATGGCTTCTTGAGACCTTTTTGTGGGTCTACTCATGATAGACATGCCCACCAAATTTCATGTTGCTAAGCAAAACTGGTTTCGGGGGCTGAAGTAAAAGGCCTTAATTACCCTAAAATGGCCGCTTTGAACCAAAACGGCAGACTTCCTGTATCTTTCCAGAGTGGCTTCTTGAGACTTTTTGTGGGTCTACTCATGATAGACATGCCTACTAAATTTCCTGACACGAAATGAAACTGGCTCTCTGAGACAGACAGTAATAGTTACATCTTGGGCGCATCTGTTCGAGTATCATCGAGTACAAAATAATTTTTAACGCAACTCTGGAAATGACCGAAATGACCCCCAAAATGGCTTCCTCGACCCAAGATTGATGACTTTCTGTATCTTTTTGATGGTGATTGACTCAAGATGGAGATGACTACTAAATTGCATTTTGCTTACTAAGTGAAATTGTCTTCGGGGTCCTCATTTGTTTTTGAAGGACCCCCCCTGGAAATAGTCACAATGACCCTAGTAAAATGGCTGCTTCGACCCAAAATGGCAGACCTCCGGTGATCTTTTCGAGCGTGGGTTCTTGTGACTTTTTTTGGAGGTCTACTCAGGTGTGTGCGCGCGTGTGTGTGTGTGTGTGTGTGTCAGGTGGAGGAGAGGTCAAAGCTGAACAGGCAGAGTTCTCCGGCACTGCAACCCAAAGTGTCAAACCGGATCTCGGACCCTTCCCTCCCTCCCCGGTCCGAGTCCTTCAGCGGCGGCGGCATGCAAGCCGCCCGAACTCCACCCTCGCACCGTCCTGTCGAACCCCAGGTGTGTGTGTGTGTGTGTGTGTTTGAAAGGAACACTTGTGCCTTAAATACTAACATTACTACCTCACTTAACTTGTTTTTTAATTGTTTTAAATGTTTGTCTTTAAACAGGACTCTACAGAATATTTTACATTGATGTTGTATATTCACGGTCTGCCTTTTGCATTTTTCACATTGCAGCTGTGCCTAGTCCTGCCCGCAGTCTCCTCTCGGATAAAATTTATATCCTTATGTCAGCGTACAACACCACTTGTCTGTGTTTTCTCACTGCCCTCAGTCTCCTCTCGGATAAAATGTGTCTCCTTATGTCTCTGTAAAACAAACCGGCCGCTCACTGCTGTGCCTTGGCTCTGCGTGCGGCAGTGTTAAACTCCACAGTCTCCATTTTGCTGCATCGCCCCGATTTCTCGCTGCCCTCAGTCTCCTCTTGGATAAAATTACTTTTTGTTGTGATAAACCACAGCTGGTCACATGTTGGCTAAAGTTATCTGTTGCTGTGACTCAGCCTTGCATGCTACAGTTTTATACTCCACAGTCTCCACTTTGCTGTCGTGCTCCGTGCCCTCGATCTCCTCTTGGATAAAATGCATTGCCTTAGGAATACAATACAGGAGACCATCACTCTCCAGCATTGTTAGCCTGTGTTTTTATTCCTGACAGCTGACTATAGCAAAATCATTGCTCCTGGCTTATGAGTTTAACAAAGTTCTTGTTCCCGACACTGAAGCAAATTCGAAGAGGTGATTTCAGCCGTCATTGTTCCTGACAAATGGTTTTAGCAAAGTGCTTGTTCCTGACAAGAGATTTTAACAAAGTTCTTGCTCCTGCCCAATGACTTGAGCAATTTTCTTGTTCCTGACGGGTGACTTACTCAAGGTTCCTGTTCCTGGAGGTTACCTTAGCAAGGTTTTTGTTCCTGAGAGGTGATTTTAGCGAAGATGACCGTAGCATAGTTCTTGTTCCTGGCACTTTAACAATATCATTGTTATATGTCATTGTTGTTGCCTTTTATGTCTTCTACTCTGCTGTATTTCCTTGGTGCTGATTCCTGGCTTCTTCCTGCACGCTTCAGATGGCCCACCTGGTTCCGGTCAAGACGCACTCGGGCTCCATGTCGGGTTCTCAGTCCCTGCAGGACCAGACGGCTTCGGCGTTGAGCGAGGGCGTGGGCTCGCCCAGGCCCGACATCCCCCGCCAGAACTCCGACCCGACTTCCGACACCCAGACGCCCCCGCTTCGCACGGCTGACCGGGACCGGACCGCGTGGCTGAGAGAGGAAGACCTGCCTCCCAAGGTCCGAGAATCCCAATCGGTAAAACCTGGTTTGGCGCACGGTGAAATGTTTCGTAAATTGTTCATTATAATTGTTCCGGTGAATTCTTTGTGGATGAACCGTCCCTCTGGATCCCCCAGAGGACCACCTCCATCTCCCCAGCCTCGGCCAGGAAGAACTCCCCCAACGGAAGCGTCGGTTTGGGGCCTCGCACGGGCTCTCAGCTCATACGAGCAAGGTAACTTCGACATTAGCCTTTGACCTGTATGCTGCAGTTTTATACTCCATAGTCTCCTCTTCGTCACAGCAGCCCGTTTTCCTTGTTGTCCTGAGTCTCCCCTCGTATCAAATGTATCATCAGTGGATGCAAACCACTGTTGGTGGGACAGATGCTAATGTTAGCGTAGCCTTTTATTTTGCCTTGGCTATGGACACTGCAGCTTTGTACTCCACAGTCTCCACTTTGCGTGCTGCCCTCAAGTCTCACAGAAAAAAATTGTCACTGTGGACTTAAGCCACTGCTGGTCACACAGATGCTAACGTTAGCTTACGCTCTTGCCATGTCTAAGGTACGAATGTTGCAGTTTTATACGCCATAGTCTCCACTTTGATTGCTGCCCTCTGTCTCCTTTTGGATCAAATGTGTGTGAAAGTAAACTGCCGCTGGTCGCATGGACGCTACTGTTAGCTTAGCCTGCTAATTTGGCTTAACTATGAACGCTCCACTTTTATACTCCACAGTCTCCACTTGGCTTTCTGCCCTCCGTCTCCTCTCGGCTCAAATTTGTCAACTTATGTGGACGCAAACTACTGCGGGTTGCACACAGGCTAACTTTAGAATAACCTGTTTTGTTACCCTCGCTATATACGCCACAGTTTCATACTCCACTTTTGAGGCAGTTCTCCATTTTCTTGGTGCCCTCAGTCTCTTCTTGGAATTTCCCCCCCCTTTAGTAACCCAGACCTGCGCCGTTCCGAGCTCTCACTGGACGCCATGCTGCAAAGGACGTCCTCCAACTCGTCTTCGTCCTCCTCTCCCTCGTCCCAGGGAGGCTCGGTCGAGAGGAGAGGTGCGTTTTCTGTGGCCAGGTGTCCCAGTACATTTGACCAAACACATTTTTTGTTTTTGAAATGTGTGTGTGTGTGTGTGTGTGTGTGTGTGTGTGTGTCAAGCCGTTTTTCCATCTCTCAGTTCTGCTCGGTTCAACTTGTCCGACGTGACCTGTTACAGTCAGTCAGCCTCTGGGGCGAAACAGGAAATGAGAGAAGAAGAAGATTGACGGAATAGTAGAGGGAAATGTCAAACAAAAGGCTGCAGGGATATGTTAAGATATGCATGGATCTCCTTCTGAAAAGACACAGTGAGAGATGGGACAGCTTTCCCTGCACCTCTTTTTTTTTTTATTTTATTTTTTTTAAATGTAATTTAATTTTTTACATTTTTTAGTAGGATGTTTTTTACTAAATCTATTGCACTTGTGATTTATGTTATGAGAGAGATTTGGAAGAATGTCAGACAAAGAAAAAAAAAATCACTTACTCTTACTGGCCAAATGAAATGAATGTATTTACATATTTTCCTTTATGTAAATCTGAAATTTTAATAATGAAAACATTTTATTTAAAAAAGGCTGGAACGGATCAAGGGCTCCTTTCGAGCCCAGTTTAATGCCAATTTGAGTTGGTCACTCCAGGTGCCCCCGCAATTTATGTGAGTGTCAATGCGGTTTAATTCAATGCATTGTTCTCTCTCCATCAGGTCAGAGCAAACAGGAAGCATCCTCGTCGGGAGCCAATCAGGAGGCCCAATCCAAACAGGAGGCGGGCCCTGAATCCAGCAGACCCAGCAGGCCTGCGGTGAGTCCCGACACACGAACGCAGCGCAAACTATTCTGGTCCACCGTGAGAAAGCCTGTGGCGAACCTGTTCTCTGCCTCTCTGTCTGTCTCCCCCCACCCTTCAGAGCTATAAGAAAGCCATAGATGAGGTTAGTGAGCCCCCCTTTGCCTCAGTCGTGAGGCCCCCCCCCCGACCCGTGACCCACGACCCCCTTTCCCCTCATGTTACGCATACACACAGGTGCGCACCTGCGCATGTGTGAATATCTGGGTCATTTTCATATCATTTCATCAATAATGGTAAAGAATTTTCCTTTGGAAAATCAATTCATTTAACAGATATGTGTATTTGGATTAATGGCGAATTTGTTTCTGAGAAAAACAAATGTAAATAGTATTTTTCAAACTTTTAATGCTAAAAAGGCCTTTACAGTTTTGTGTCTCAAATGAAGTTTCATGCTTTGCAAAATGTTTTCTGAAGATACTAATTCCATTTTTGGGTGTATAGGCTTTTTCTCCTCTTGCTTAATAAGAATTTCCCTTGAAAACTAACGCAAATGCATCTTAGTGTCTTCAGTTTCTTTTTGTTTGTTTCTTGTACAAATTGTCTTTGCCGTTAATGCCACTGTTGATGAGGCAGCTACTTGGCATTCACACGATAGCAGACAGAAAAAAATAAATATTGTTTATGAGATATGAATATGTATGAATTTGTACTGTGCGACTTTACCTTTATTTCGATTGTCTAAAGGCAAGAGTGCGATGGGTTTAATGAACGGTTAGGATCATTTATATATTTTTCTCTTATCTGCTGAGTTTCAAGAGCAAAACCTAAAATTTGAAAAGTCTGTAAACATTTCTTTTTGAAAATGGGACTTTAAGCATTAAGCATTCACCGTTGTAAAACCAAGGCGAATAATAATAATAAATGAAATTAACTCATTGATCAAATGATATGAAAATGAGCCATCTTTCACGCCCCGCCCCCGTCGTGATGGTTGTGTGGTCAGGTGGAAAGTTGGTTAACCGGATCACCCGTCGGCGTGCATGGCCTGTCAAGGAACCCGTCGCACCTCTTCCACGGCCCCCCCCCCCCCCACCACCACCACCACCACCCCCCCCCCCACCCCCCAGTCGTCCGTTCACTATTGACAGAAAAAAAAAAAAGCTTTGACGAGCGCCTACCTGCCGCAAATGTTCGCGAGGTAACTAACGTGTGGCGGTTGAGTTGAGGTGTGGGAAAAGTAAATCAACTTTGGCGGTCTCCCTTCAGGACCTCAGCGCTCTGGCGAAGGAACTGCGAGAGTTGAGGGTCGAGGAGGGCAGCCGACCTCCAGTCAAGGTGGAGTGTCAGCATCGCGCAAAGAAGCAAATGATGGCTTTCACGTGCAATGAGATTTCACATTCTTTTTTTCAATACACTGTGTGTTTATTCTGATTATTTTGCTTTCTGTTTAAAATAAATAAATCAAAATCTGGTAAAATACTGTACATCTTTTTTTATGAATTTTAAATCAATGTAGTTTATCTATTCATTTTGGATTAAAACAATATTTTTTCCAGAATTCAAATGTTTATTCAACGATTTGAAACATTTGTTTTCTTTTGGCATTAAAAAGGGAGAAAGTATTATTAAATTTAATATCATATATATGTGTATATATATCTATATATCATAGTATAATGAATATTTATTTGTTGTTTATTTTAAAAATGTTATTTTGTTGAAAATTATTATACAATAATTAGTATTTTGTTTTTTGTATTAAAAAAGGAAAAGATGAAATATACATATTTTTTGTAGAATCATTTTCATTTTCAGTTGTTTACCAATGACACTGAATTTGATGTATTTTTTTAAAATTCCGAATTGTACAAGTATTTGATGTGTATTCGTGTTGGCCGTTTCCGGCGACGCAGGTGACGGACTACTCGTCGTCCAGCGAGGAGTCTGAGAGCAGCGACGATGACGGCGAGACGGTGGGACACGACGGCACCGTGGCCGTCAGCGACATCCCTCGAATCATGTGAGCTGGCCCAACGCTAACCCCCCCAGCGGGGGCCCCCTCCTCCCCTTCCGTCCCCGTCCCCCCCTCCCCGCCTGCCTGTCAGTCTGTCAGTGTTCGTTTGTGCCGCACGTTGTTGGCGGAATATCCGGCCTGTCACGGTCATTTTGACATTTTAGTGTGCATGTGTGTGTGGGTGTGTTTGTGTGTGGCGACTGTGTTGTGTGCGTGGGTAACCCTGTGTGTTTGTATCAGTGTGCATTTGTGTTTGTGTGCGTGTTTGTCTGTGTCTGTGTGTGTGTGTGTGTGTGGGGGGGGGGGGGGTTGTGTGTGTTTGTGTGTGGCGACGTGTGTGTGCGTTTGTTGTGTTTGTTTTACATTTGTCTATGTGTGTGTCTGTGTGGGGGGGTTGTGTGTGGTGTTTTGTGTGTTAATGTGTGGGGACTGTCTAGTTTGTGTATGTGTGCGAGTATGTCCATCTTGGTGTGTGTGTGTGTGGTTCCATGTGTGTTCATATTGTATGTGTGCGTTGTTGTGGGCGTGTGTGCTGTTGTGTCAACAAGTGAACCTCATTTGAATATGTCCAGCGCCAGTGACTTGTCACTGTCATTTGGACTTATTTATAATATTTTGGGTTTGTGTGTGCGCGCGTGCGCTGCAGGCCAGCTGCGCAAAGCGGCGTCGAGTCCTACGGAGGACTGAGCGAGGCCTCCCCGGGTGAGCCCTTCAGGAACTCCAAGGACGGCACGCTGGTGATGAGAGAGGTGCCCGCCGACGGTACGCGTCACCGGCGACAACGGGAGAACCGCTGACCGTCTTCCGTCTTCTTCGCTTCCTTCAGGCCGACGAGAAGAGGCGAGGCGGCCGCGGCGAGAGCAACGGCTTCGGCGACCACGCCAACCTGCCCGACCTGGTGCGGCGGAGCGGCTCGCCCCCGGCCGCGCCCGCCGCCCTGCGAGAGCTGGGCGACCTGCCCGAGGTTGTTGAAACGTATCCAGTTGTTCCATAAAGTAGCAATTCGTGCCTCGTATTTATGGGCTGATCATAAAATGATATGAATGCGGGCAAGCCAAACTGTATTCATTGTGCACATTTAAAAGCTCACTTAAAACACCTCTCAAATCATCTTTCTCAATTGAAGTCGTTCTTTGCAGAGGATAAGGAATATATGTCTCTGAGTATTGTTATATTGTCTGTTTTGTGTCACTGCACCGTTTGTGTTCAAATATCCGCTGCTCCAACGGTTGTAACAGCACGACTCTCGATGCTATTTGTTAGCCGTTTATGGCATTTCCCATTACATGTTAGCATTAAGCTAGCAGGGGCAATTCTGAAGGCAAAGTTGTTTGTTTGTTTTCAATACACACGGTCGAATTTGACTTTCCAGTTCTAAATGTTATTTTTTTTCTATTCTATAGTTTTTTTTTTCTATTCTATAGTTTTTTTAATATGTATTTTTAATTCAAATTCACATCAGTAATCCAAAACATCAAGACTAAAAAAAAAAAAAAAAGACTAATTAGAGTTTAAATAAAATCCAAATGTTAAAACGCATCTTTAAGTTCATTTCCATCATGAAATTGTTTCGAAATTTTAAAGGCTGTTGAATTTTTTTAGATACAATTTATTTTAAATTCACATGCATGTAAGTAATCCAAGAAAGAAAACGGACAAATAAAATCAAATGTACAAATATATTTAAAAAATGATTTGCATTACATGACATTCTATATATTATCAAGGTTATTACAAAATGTAATATTATGAAATCACCTCCACGTCAGTAATCAAACATTAACACAAAAAAACATTTATTTCATTCGATTGACATAATATAAAGGCTTTAGAAAATATAAATATCATGTATCTTATGAATAGGATTTTATTTGTTATACTAATAAAATATATATTTATTTATTCCAATGTAATAAGAGTTATTGTTCTAATATATTTTCTTCAATGGTTTTTTGACTGTAAAAAAAAAGAAACAAAAATGTAAGCCATAATGCTTTTTAATTAAAAAAAATAATAAATTACATTTCTCAACATACATTAATTTGAATCATTCTAATTTGATGTATTCTTCTGTCTTGCAGTTCGGTCTGGGCGGCTGCAAAACGTCCTTCACGCCGTTCGTCGACCCTCGTGTCTATCAAACGTCCCCGAGCGACGAAAACGAGAACTCGGCAGCCGGTGAGCGTGAGCACGCGCAGGCGTTCGCCTGCTAGCTCATCATCCCAAAAGGTGTTTTCGACGCCGTCGTTAACCGCGCACGTCATCTTTGCGGCGGCAGGCGTCTTCGCTGACGAGCTCCTGCGGCAGGAGCAGGCCCGGCTCAACGAAGCCAGGAAGATCTCGGTGGTCAACGTGAACCCCACCAACATCAGACCGCACAGCGACACGCCCGAGATCCGCAAGTACAAGAAACGCTTCAACTCGGAGATTCTTTGCGCCGCGCTCTGGGGTACGTCGATCGCCTTAAGCTCCACCCCCTTCCGTAATTTGGGCTCTTGACGCTCGTGATATGTGTGTGCGCGTTCAGGTGTGAACCTGCTGGTGGGGACGGAGAACGGCCTCATGCTGCTGGACCGAAGCGGCCAGGGAAAAGTTTACAACCTGATCACCAGGCGGCGTTTTCTTCAGATGGACGTGCTGGAGGGCCTCAACGTGCTCGTCACCATATCGGGTAGGTCGGATAGTTCGCCGTCATCTTTTTATTTGTGTTTGCTTTTGTTCTTGTTCTTTTTTTGGTACATTTGTATTTAGAATTTATTTTTAGTATGTATGTCGTTCGTTCTTTGGCGCCTTGAGATACGAGCGACCCAAGTTCGAGAGTTTTTCGGCACACAAACTCACACCTCACAGCCAGCGGCAGTTTGGCAAAGAGAGAACAATTCCTCAAAAAAGAGGCTTCAAGCTGTTTAATGCCACGCTCAGTTGACGTTGGCTGTCAAACTAAAGATAAAAACAGAGCGAATTGCACACTGCGTAGTTCGGACAACCAAACAACGTTGCCTTAAGATCTCGCTAGCGCGAAAACACAAACAAAAGTTTGAGAGCCACTGCATTACGATATCATGTTCCTTTTTTAACACTGCACTGGGGAACTCGCTGACAACACGCTCCACTCCACACTTGTATATCATCTGAGAGACTGTGTACGTGCCTCCCAGGGTGCTGCTTTTTTGGTTAGCAACAGTTCAAATGGGATTTTCTTTTTTTCTTTTTTTTTTTTAACTTGTGCATTCAAACGTAGCTCTCGCTATTTTTGTGTCCATTCTCAGGGAAAAAGAACAAGCTGCGCGTCTACTACCTGTCGTGGCTGAGGAACAGGATACTGCACAACGACCCGGAAGTGGAGAAGAAGCAAGGCTGGATCACCGTCGGAGAGCTGGAGGGATGCGTGCATTATAAAGTTGGTAAGCGTGAGCAGTGCGGACGCATTCCGTCACTGCGCACGAGGACCTGAGAATGCTTCTCGTGTGTGTGTGTGTGTGGTGGTTCCAGTCAAGTACGAGAGGATCAAGTTCCTGGTGATTGCGCTGAAGACCTCGGTGGAGATCTACGCCTGGGCCCCCAAGCCCTACCACAAGTTCATGGCCTTTAAGGTACCCCACAGCCATCGTTCCCGAGTAGTAGCCACCAGCGCAAATGCAACTCACTTCACAATAAGCAGCAGGGTTTTTTCTTTTTTTTCTTCAATTCTCCAAAAAAAGAGACTTACAGCTGTTAAATGTCACCCCCCACCACTTGAATTTACTGTCAAATTAAACAAAACAATTACACCTTGCGGATTTAAAAGAACCGAGCAACTTTGCCTTAAAATTGTCCTCGCTAGCCTCATGCTAACACATAACCATCACGCCTTCCTCTTTGCCTGTCGCAGTCGTTTGCCGAGCTGCAGCACCGTCCCCAGCTCGTCGACTTGACCGTGGAGGAAGGTCAGAGGTTGAAGGTCATCTACGGCTCCAGCGTGGGCTTCCACGTCATCGACGTCGACTCGGGCAACCCGTACGACATCTACATCCCGTCGCACGTAAGTTAACATCAAAGAGTCGAGCCCGTTTTAAAATGACGCTGCCTGCTTTGAATGGGGGAAAAGTAGCGCCATCTGGTGGACAAATATGGAAAAAAATAAGTACGCCAAATTGAAACCTTAACATAAAGGATTGCATTCGTTTATGGTCAAATAAATGTGCGATCAAAAAATGAATATCATTTGTCAAATTCGTCTCGTTCGACACGGCCACCTTGCGGTAAAAGGTGCAAAAAATGTACTGCGTGCTTTGAATGCCATCTGGTGGACAAATATTCAAAAATTAAGGGGTCCAAATAGTCATCTTAACATTAGTGATTGCATTACTGGATCAAAAATGGCTTTCAATTGTGCTTTTTTTTTTTTTTTTTTTTTTGTGTCTAGAGAAATCTAAAAAAAATTTTGTGTAGGTTAGCTATTTTCAGCAAATTGAAGAAACGGCACAGACACGTCACCCGTGCAAAGAAGGGCACAAAATGGAAATGTTAAGAGTTTCAGTAAATCCCCTTCCACCCTCGGGGATCAGGCTTTCGTTTTGTTTTGAAACCATCCGTTTGAGTGACAGCTCGGTGTTTCCTATCACAATGAGGTTTCAAGCCGTCACGCGGTGCTGATTGGGTTTTGGGTTTTGCCTGTGAGGACGTTTTATACTAGTTAGAGGTGTAACGGGCATGATAATCAGAGAGCTGTCTATGGGTGGAAAAACAGTATTTGTACCTCCCAAATTAAATATATTTTTTTTAAATTGTAAAAACTATGAGACATGTCAAATCCAATGGTTAAAAAAAGTACTGCATAAAATATTTTTGGGAAACATTTAAACTTTGAAATTTTCATAAATACAAAACACAATTCCATTTTGATTTTCATGCATGCTAGATTTTTGAATTTTTTATTAATTTTAAGTTGGTTTTTAGTTCCCAAAAAAATCACAAAATCCCATTTTAGATTTCATCTCATGTTTATTATAATTTTCTTTTGATTTAAAAAAAAAAGGATTCATCATTAATTACATTTTTCTAGATTAAAACCACTACTTAAAATCACATTTTGAGTTTCATATCTGCCAGGTAGAATTATTATTATTTTTGTTTAATAAATTCAGTGTTTTGTTTTTATTTTAATATGTAAAATCCCAGGTTGACTTGCACGCCACGGTTGTTATAATTTTTTCTTTAATAAAAAAAACTGCATCAAAACCTTTCAAGCTTTTTATTAGAATTTTTCCTTTAGTAAAAAGAACTACATCAAATTTGTATTTCTTTTTTTTTATTAATATTTAAATAAAAACAAGTTAAAATCCTGTTTTGAGTTTGAAACCTGGCTGATAATTTTTTTAATATAAATTTGCAGTTTTATTAGATTTGTATTTGTACAAATACATAAAATCCCATTTTGAGTTTCATGCCATTTTTATTGCATTTTTTTCTTTAATAGAAAATATGTAAAAATTGGTTGGTTTTATTGATGAATAAAACACTACTTAGAATTGTCTTAATGAAAACACCTGAAATCCCGTTTTGATTTTATACTTTTATTTTCTTTCATTTAAAGAAAATGTACAGTTTCACATGAATTATAATTTTCCTTTAAAAAAAATACATTATATACCTAATCACTTTTTTATGATAAAAATACACGACCTAAAATCCTATTTTGAGTTCCTGTCAAGTGTATGTTATTTTTATTTTAAATGTTCAAATGTAATAAAATACGTAAAATCCCATTTCAAATTTCACACCGTTTACTGTAATTATTTCTTTAAAAAAAAAAAAATAATAATTCAAATAATCAGTGATTATTAAAACATTCATTCATTCAACATTTCATGACTGCCTGAAATTTCCGCCAAAGGAAATTGAATTCGCGGCACTAAAATGTCAACCCGACCGACGCATTATTCACATAACGCCTCCTCTCTCTCTCTTTCTTTCGCTCCTTCCTCCGTTTTTCTTTCAGTGTGCCAAAGAGACCAAGGTGACAGGCTGCCCTCCTCCATCCACCTCTCGTGTAGATTTGTCTAGCTTGTGCAGATTTGTGTCGCTCAGTAACCGAAAAGCGCCCGAGTTGCTGCACAGCGTTGTGCTACTTTACGTGTACGTGTCAATAATAAGTACTGTATGTGATGAAGCTCATCTCGCCTTTAAAGCACAAGCTTAGAATTTCGGAACTGTGTATTAAGAAGAGAACTACATATAAATATAACATAACAATACAATAATGTAGCATATATATATATATATATATATATTTTATATTATATGAAACTCTCATTCATATTTCAATCCCGTTTTGTTTTTTTACCCTTGACAAATTAGTTTTTAAGAAATTGGCAAATTTTTTAAATGTAAAAAAAAAAAAAAAAAAATCTTCAATTTCAAATCCTATTTTTAGTTTAGTGCCTGAATAATAATGTATTTATTTTTATTAAATCAGCAAACAATTTCAATCCTGTTTTGAAAAATATTGTACTCATTTAATTTTTCATTAGTTTTTATTTGTAGTAAGCAATTTTTAAATCCCATTTTGTTTCACGACTGCCAAATATTTTATTTTCACATTTCAAGCCGTAGTAGCAATATAACGTATTTATTCAGTTAGATCTTTTTACATAAATAATTCAAGTGCAGTAACTTCACATTTCTACAATTATTTTCCATACCAAACCTCTTTTGAAGTGTTTTCCTTGATGCATGAAAATGAATAACTATAATATCTAATATGAAGTGTGGTGGGCTGAGATGAGTTTCGTCGTCGTTCTGTCTCTCACTCGTGCGTGTCGTACTGATTTTGTCCTTTGGTGTTTCAAACTGTGACGTTTTGGTCTTTTTTTTTTTTTTTTTGGGTGGGGGTGGATATTCTACTAATTCCTCCGGTGTTGCTTTTGTATATTTGTATAATATTTATGTTCATGCTGAGATTTGGGTTTGAGCATTTATACTCACCAGGGGGATAACGAACACGAAATGATTGAAGTTGAACATAGAAACCAGAGAGCTGTCGACGGGTGGAAAACAAGCAATTGTGGCAGTTTCACACCTGCCAGATATTAAATAAAAAAAAACAATACTGTATTTTTAATTTAATTGAAAAAAAACTACATACAATTTGTATATTTAAAAAAATCCCATTTGTAAGTTTACATTTATATAAAAACCCACTTTGAGTTTCATGCCTGCCAGATTTGTATTTTTAAAACATTCGGTGTAATTTTTCTTCAATTTAAAAAAAAAAAAAAAAAAAAACACACTTTTTGAATTTTTTTTGTTTGTTTGTTTTTTGTTTTTTTAAATGATAAAACTTTACCTAAAACCCCATTTTGACTCTCATGCCTGCCATATATGATCATTTTTTCAAAATTTCAAAACAAGCAATTGTGAAGCGTTGTAAAAGATGGACACAAATGTGAGCTGTTGCCTGTGTGTTAGACTACTTTTGGACTGGAGCGCCGTCTAGTCGTGAAAAACACTCAATGGTGACGCTGAGAGAAAAAATAGCTGCCAATAAAAACCCAAATCCATCTTTTGATGTCAAACCCAAACGTGTATTACAACGCAGGAAGCTTTTGCTGCGCTTATGCGGCTGATACGTCAGCGTCAACAAACACGCTTACAGGGGATTAACCCCCGCCCAAAAAAAAAATAAAAAATAAAATATGGCTTTAAATACCCTAGTAGGATATTTTAATCGGATAGGGATTACGATGACATTTGACAGGTTTTGGTGTGTGTGTCTGTGTGCGTGTGTGTGCGTGTGCGTGTGTGTGTGTCAGATCCAGAGCCAGGTGACGCCGCACGCCATCGTGGTGTTGCCCAAGACGGACGGTATGGAGATGCTGCTGTGCTACGAGGACGAGGGCGTCTACGTCAACACGTACGGCAGGATCACCAAAGATGTCGTGCTGCAATGGGGGGAGATGCCCACCTCTGTTGGTGAGCTTGCCCCCCCCCCCCCCCCCCGCGCGCGTGTTGTTGTGCGTACATGTTGGGTGTTTTTTTTTATTTATTTTTTTACGTGTGCGTTTGTGGTGTTGTTGTGTGTTTTTTTGTTGTTGTGTTTGCAGTTTAAATAAATGTATTTGATTTATTTTGTTGAAATCATCTTTGTGTGTATGCGGGCATTTGTGTTTGTGATGTTGTTGTGTGTGGATTCTTCTGTAATATTTTTGAGTAATATAATTCACAGTTACAGCATCCATTTACCTTTTGCTGTCCAAATTCCTCTTCCGCACATTCACACGCACTTTTAAAAAAATAATTCTTCAACCTATGGGGGAAATTATTGGAAATGAATACATTCTAAAATGTAATATAGTATATATAAAACAAAAAGACATTGTGAAAATATGGAAAGAAAACTAAAAACACCCCATTATAGAAACTAAGAGAAAAGAAAACATTTATTTGGAAGGAAAACATTTACTTTAAACCCGACCGCTGCAATAAGTTAAAATCCGCGATATAGAAATATTTATAGAAATATGTAAAACAAATAAATAAAATAAAATGTAAAAAAAAAATGACTTGTAATTGTTTTGGGTTCTTCAAACCCACTTTTAAAACAATAGACACACAGAAATACCCATAGAAATACATACCAATACAAATATGAAAAAAATATATATATTTGAATATTTTTTTTTCTTATACTTGAAATTGTTTTATGGTCTTCAAGCACACTTTTAAAACAATACACACACATTTAAACAGCATATATATTGAGAGAGAGAGCGAAAGCAAGAGCAATGGATAAAACAAATATAAAAATTATAAATATAAATATATATAATATAAAATATCAAAATGAATAACAGGTACAGTACAGAAAATAAGGTGTTTGGATCCCGGAGAGAGTATCTGTATTATCAATGACCTTAACTGGTTTAAAAAAATAAATAAAAAAAGTAGTAGTAGTTGTCGTAAAAAAGCATTGCGCAATAATAATAAAAAACGTGAAATATGAACCGTGATATATCGGGGGTTTGCTGTAACTGTAAAAAAATCTTCCAAAATGTCCGCAAACCAAAAAGTACGACACGTTCAAACAATGTCAAACGCTTACATAAGAAGCTGGCATTTGAATTTTTGTACGTGTCGAGTAAAGTTTCTTGTTTTCCTTTTTGCGCCGCAGCCTACATCCACTCCAATCAAATTATGGGCTGGGGCGAGAAAGCCATCGAGATCCGCTCGGTGGAGACGGGACACCTGGACGGAGTCTTCATGCACAAGAGGGCCCAGAGACTCAAGTTCCTGTGCGAGCGCAACGACAAGGTACGCACGCACGCACGCATGCTACAACACACTGCTCGTTGTGATCGCAGTGGAAGTGTCACGTGTCGGTTTCCATGCGTGGCAAGCTTTCCAGCTATACCAAACTTTTCGAAAGTGGGGTCAAAATTATGAAGGTTATTAAAGTTTTGGATCAGAACAAGAACTTTGCTGAATATGACGATAACTTCTCTTTCTCGCTCTCATTGGTCAGGTGTTCTTCGCATCGGTGCGCTCGGGCGGCAGTAGCCAAGTGTTCTTCATGACCCTCAACAGGAGCTCCATGATGAACTGGTGATGGCCCCGCCCACTTGGTCCAACCTCGCTCTCCCGTTGGCTGTTGACATCCTCCTCCTATTTGCACACTTTGCCTCTTCCTCTTCCTGTTGTGCCGCCGGCCTTGAAACGCACCACGGCGGCGGAGGGACCACTTGATCTTCTTCTCCTCGTCCTCATCCTCCTCTTCTTCCTCCTCCCTCCCTCCCGCCGATTCAAAAGATGACGTCTGCGTCCCTTTAAGAAGAAAATCGCACACTTCCAGCCCCCGCGCCCTCCACTCCGTCTCCTCTTTGTCGTATTTCCACTCTTTAAAGGTGCTGCATCAGACTTCAAGCTGTCAATCAACAAAAAGCGTCCGTGTGAAACTTTACCGCACACGCCTGTTCCTGTCAACATTTTGCGCGTGTGTGTGTGTGTGTGTGTGTGTGTGTGTGTGTGTGTGCGCGCGCGCGCGCGAGTCCCGCTCCGAGATCAACGTCGAGGAGAGCAGAAATGAAAGTCAGTGGTGGTCGTTTTGCTCTTTATAGCAGGAAGTCGAAAAAAAGTGACTTGCGCTACGATCGTATCACACCGCTACAGAATGCTTTTATTATTCTTCCACCATAGATTATTATTTGGGGGTGTCAGGAACAGGAACATCGATAAAGTGACCTGTGATAGAAAAAAAGAAAAATTGCTGAAGTTACCTGTCAGGAACAAGAACCTTGCTCAAGTCAAGTGTTAGACAATGTCAGGAAATAACAACTTCGGGAAGGTCACTCGTCCAGGAACAAGAACTTTGCTTAAGTCACCTGCCAAAAAACAAGATCTTTAGAAAATTCGCTTGTCAGGAACGAAAACTTTGCTGAAGTGACCTGGCAGGAACAAGAACTTAAAAGGATCAGGAATCTCGCTAAAGTCACCACTAAGGAACAAAAACCTTCCTTAACAAAATTTTAGGAAAGACGCATGAGAAACAACAATTGTGGTAAAGGAACCTGTCAGGAACAAGAACATTGCTTAAGTCAACAGTCAAAACTTTGGTAAAGTATCATGACAACAACTTTGTCATGTGAAGGACAAAAACGTTGGTAAAGCTATCTAACAAGAACAGGAAATTTTTAAAGTCAACTCTCAGAAATAAGAACTTTCCTAAAGTGTCAGAATCAAGAACTCTGCTAAAGTAACCTGCAGGAACAAGAACTTGAGTATAATGTCAGGAACAGGAATTTTGTTAAAGTCAGGATTAGGAACTTTAGGAACGTCACCAATCGGCAACAAGTTGAGGAACGACATCAGCTTAGCTTTAGCTTTGCGAAACCACTAGTCAGGAACAACAAAACTGGGAAAGTGCTCTGTCACAAAAATTTTGCTGAAGTAACCGGTCAGGAGCCAGAACTTTAGGAAAGTCACTTGGCAGGAACAAAAACTTTGCTGAAGTCGCCTGTGAAGAACAAAAACATCGGTAGCGTCACCTGTACCTGAAATAGCTAACGTTTTCCAAAGTGTCAGGAACAATAACTTTGCTAAAGACACCTGTCAAAAACAAGAACTTTGCAAAAGTATCAGGAACAAGTACTTTGCTAAAGTCACTTGTGAATAATAACAACTTTGGAAAATCTGTCTGTCAGGAACAGGAACACTGCAAATGTCACCTGTGACGATCAAGAAGTTGTTTAAAGTGTCTGGAACAATATCCTCGTTAATGTCACTTGTCCACTGTTTTGTTTTTGCGTTACACAAACACACCACCAAAAAAAAAAAAAAAAAAAAAAAAAAAAAAAGTAGCCAACTGTTCGGCCTTCATGCTCGGCAGAGCTTCAAAAAAAGTACTTTTTTTTCTTTTTTTAAGCTGCGTTGGGTTCGGACCGAGCGCTAACACGCTAACACATTTCTTACTGTTTTGTTCATTATCGCGAGTGAAGATGAGCTAACAAACACCTCAACCATGTCGTCGTGTACTGTACTAAAAATGGCTGTAGATGCACAACAGGCAAGCTAACGTTTTAGCAATAAAGAGCCCAGCGGTCTTCCCTCTGTGCGTGTGTGCATGTGTGCTTGTTATTTTGTTGTTGTTGCGGTCATTCCACTGAGGACTCTCAAAGACAAATTAAAACCACTGTAATCTTTTTTTTTTTTTTTGTGTGTGTGTGTGTGTGTGTGACTGTGTGCTACTTTTTCTTCTTCCTGTTTTTATTTGAAAAGACTAATCGTCCTGTTTGGGGATTTGTTTTGTTTTGTAAAAGAGACACTGGAAGAGAAATAAATGTAAGAGTAGAGAAGGGTTGCCTTGTGTAGTTGTTGTTTTTTGCAACCTTGCGAAAAACACTTGCTGGGAACAATTGATTTAGTTAAGTAACCTGCAGGAACAATAACTTCACTGAAATCACTTGTCAGGAACAAAAACTTTGCGAAAGGCAATTGTCAAAAACAACAACTTGGCTAAAGTTTTGTGTCAGGAACAAAAACTTTGGAAAAGTTCCTGTTCCCGACAGGTGAGTTTTGCAAAGTCTCCGGTCAGGAAGCAGAACTTGCTAAAGTCACCTGTTAGGTAGAAGAACTTTGTCATCGTAACTTGCCAGGAACAGGAAGAAAAAAAATTAAGGTATGAGCAAGAACCTAGCTAAGGTCATCTCTCAGGAACAGGAACCTTGCTAAAGTAACCTGCAGGAACAATGACTTTGCTCGCGTAACGTGCAGAAACAAGACCCTTCCTGAAATCACTTGTCAGGAACAAGGACTTTGCCAATGTCTCTTGCCAGGAACAGAAACATAAACTTTACTAAGGTAGCTGACCGGAGCAAGAACCTAGCAAGTAACCTGTCAGAAACACTAATGTTACTGACATCTCCTTTCAGGAATAAAGACTTTGCCAACGTCGTTTTCCAGGAACAGGAAAAAGAACCTGGCTAAAGTCACCTGTCAGGAACAAGAACCTTGCTAAGGTCATCTGTTCAGAAAATTGTGTGTGTGTGTGTGTGTGTGTGTGTTGTTGTCAGTGTGTTTTTCCATTCCGCCCATTACACTGAGGACTCTCAAAGACAAATAAAACCACTGCAGTCTTTTATTTTGTATTTGCGTGAGTTCATTTGTCTTTTCCTGTTTTAATTTGAAAAGACTGATCTTCCTGTCTAGGGATTTGTTTTGATTTGTAAAAGAGAACCTGGAAGAGAAATAAATGCCATCGTACAGCCATTCTCAGTGTGTGTGTGTGTGTGTGTGTGTGTGTTTTGCAAGCATCAGACTTTGTTCACCTTTTGAGTGTATGATTAACCAGGCAGAGTCAGCTACCGTTTCTTTTTTTTTTTGCAGCCTTTGTTGATTCAATCTGACAGCACATTACATCCTAACGTTTGTGTTCACTTGGTACATTTCAGCCCCTATTTTGACTTTTGTTTTACTTTTGATTACACAGCGATTGTATGCTTAGAGTTATACATCTATGTTTGTGTGCTAGTGCATGGTTCTGAAATAAAGTCACCCACAGGAACAAGGACTTAGCAAAACTTGCCTGTCAGGAACAAGAACTATCCTAAAGGAACCTGTCAGGAACAAGAACTTAGCAAAACTTGCCAGTAAGGAACAAGAACTTTGCAAAGGTCAACAAGAACCTTACTGAAATCACCTGTCAAGAACAATATTCTTGCTGAAGTCACCAGCCAATAATAATATTGATAAATTAATGTAGGGAACAAGAACTTTGGTAAAGTCACCTGCCAGGAACAATAACTTGGCTCAATGTATCAGGATCAAGAACTTTTGTAAAGATCACTTGTAAGGCACAAGAACTTTACTGACATCACCTGTCAAGAACACCATTCTTGCTAAAGTTACCTGCCAAGAATAATTACATTGCTAAATGAATGTGTCGAGAACAAGAACTTTGCTAAATTAATGCTTCAGGAACAAGAACTTTGCTAAATTAATGTACCGGGACCAAGAACGTTGGTAAAGTCCCCTGCCTAAAACAAGAACTTTGCTAAACGAATGTGTCAGGAACAAGAAATTTGCTTTTGTCACCTGTCAGGAACAATTAATTTGGCAACGGTACCTGTCAGGAACAAGGATTTTACGAACGTCGCCGTCAGGAACAAGAAATTAATAATAATTAATGTAAAATTAGGAACAAGACCCTTGCTATAGTAGCCTCTAAGGAACAAGAGCTTGGCGCAGGTAATCGTCAGGAACAAGAGCAATGCTAAAGTCAACACCTGCAGGAACAAGAACCGAGGCGCTTTAAGCACCCTCGCCAGCGACTGAGCTTGGGTCAAGGCGCTGGTTCTTTTTTTGTTTTCAAGAGGAATCGGGAAGACCAATCGTCAGGCAAGCAAACAAACGATATCTCAGAACTGAATTACTGAGAACCGTTCCTGAAATCAACCGTTTTTTTTGTTTTGTTTTATTCTCTTTCCTTATTGTAACTAAATGCTACATGTAACATTTGTTTATTTCGTGCATTTCTGCACACAATTTGTGCGTGTTTTTGTCCTTTTTATTATGCTGTGGTTTTGTTTGCCGGAGATGTGTGTGCGTGCGAACACCGGGGCTGGTCAATGGTCATTGATCATTAGCTATCCTCCGTCCTGAGCGCTGGCAGTTGGCACTCTTGGACTCTTGATAATGGAGTCGGGAAAGGTAAGCTTACATGCGTCCAAGCTGCGTCATTGTCATGTAAAAAAATTGGTTTCAATGACCTTTTTCCCGCAGGAGCTGACGGGTACGTTGGCGTTGGCCGTCTTGACGGCGGCGTTGGGCTCCCTGCAATACGGTTACAGCATGGGAGTCATCAACGCGCCGCAACGGGTAAGTCGGGCCTCCTCTTGCACGTCAGCTTGCGCGTGGAAGGTCAGCAATGTGGACATTGGCCGCGTTGTGCGCATTGAATCACCATTTGAAAGGTTAAAAACAAAAGAAAAACTTTTTTAGATTCGCTGCAGAAAGAATTACATTGATTGCATTTCATAGTTCTTTGATTTTGATTTTTTTATTTGATTTTTTTTGTTCAACAATTTTTCATTGCCTAAAACGCACTCAAAAGGCACTTTCATGGTTTTTTTTTTCATGATCTTATTTTATTAATGAACAAGAATATTAATCAAATTGCAAAAGACACTTTTTATCATTTCATTTGGATTTTATTTTAGTTGATTTAATTATTTGTTTATTTTGGGGGGATTTATCTGTAATTTTAACTCAATCCAGTCATTTTTATTAAATCATAGATTTTATTATATTACATATTTTGTTTTATTATTGTTTTGGTTCAAGCTCATACTACAGCTCTTGATTTATTTTTTATTTGTATTTGTGATTTAAATTTTAAGCAACTTAACACATTTTTAATTTATAATTATTTAATAAAAATACATTTTATATTTTCAAAAACACACCTTTCAGTTTTTACTTTATTTTCATGATGTAAAATTATAGTCAAATCAGCAAGACTCAAAAATACACGTAAAAGCCGCTTTCTTTTTTTTTTTTAGTTTTTATTTTATTTTGAGTTTTTTTCAAGATTATTTTATTGCTATTTTGGTAAGTAATTGGGGCTCTATCTATACTTTTAAACATATTAATCAAGTCATTATTATTTTTTATTTTATTATTACATATTATATTTTGTATAATATTTTTGCCGCAACATTTTTGTTTTGCTTGCTACGGTTTGGTTTTGATTCTGTAGTGTTTATGCATTTCATTGGTATTTGATTTAACTATTTCTATTTCTTTCAATTATATTAATTTTGGGGTCATTTTTTTCTGGCTTGATCTATAATTTTAGTCAATCTAAATTGTCTGAAAAATGCACTCAAAAGCCATGTTCATGATTTTATTAGTTTATTTATTTATGTTCCTTATTTGTGTGTGTGTGTGTGGGGGGGGGGGGGGGGTTGATTTCATCTATAATATAAAATAATAAAAAAATAAATGTCAAAAAAATAAATAAATAAATAAATAAATAAAATCAAAAATGTTATCTCTGTTGTACTTGTTCTGTATTCGGGATTTATTGAACAATGTGCGGTTGTAGTTTGCATTTGTGACTTTTTGCGTGCCAGGTGATCGAGAGACACTACGGGCGCTCGCTGGGCGTGCGGCCCCTTGAAGCCGCCGTGATGTCGGCAAACGGCAGCCTCCCGGGAGACGCCGAGCAGGAGCAGGACCACCCGTCCGTGTTCATGTACTGGTCTCTGTCTGTGGCCATCTTCTCCGTCGGCGGGGTGCTCTCCTCCTTCCTGGTGGGATTCGTGGGAGACCTGAGAGGCAGGTGAGAGAGGAACCGCGGAATTCACCGGTCAGGGATAAGAACTTTCCGAGAACGGAACACGAACTTTCCCAAAGTCAATTGTCGTGAACCAGAACTTTGCCAAAGTTAGTTATCAGGAACAAGAACGACAGTATGATGTTGCCACCAACGTCATCTCAAAATCGTGTGTGTGTGTGTGTGTGTGTGTGTGTGTGTGTGACGCACGCAGGGTGAAGGGCATGCTGATGGTCAACGTGCTGGCCGTGGCTGGCGGCCTCCTGATGGGACTGTGCAAGATGTGGAAGCCTCACATCATGGTGATCGCGGGCCGCGCCATCATGGGCTTTTACTGCGGTAAACTGCCGATATCGCTCAATCTTGATTTGGGAAAACACTCCAGGCAAACGAAACAAAGAAGAAATGTCAGAAGCTTTTTTGTTTGTTTTTTTGGAAAAGTGACTATCAGACAAATTTATTTCTCATGAAATTGCGCTTTCATCATGTTACAACTTTATTCCCGTAATACGATGACTTTTTTCTCTTGTGAAATTTCCACATTTTTTCAAGTAAAATTACGACTTTTTCTCATATTACAACATTGTTTTCTTGTAATAGTGTGTTACAACTTTATTCCATTAATATTACAACCTTTTCACCCCTCCCTCCCAAAAAACTATCCTCTTCATAATACTTTTTTCCTTTGAATAGTACAAGTTTGCTCACAGATTTGTGACATTTTTTTCTTTTATTACAATGTTATCCTTGTAAAAATGGACTTCTTTCCTCGCATATAGCATAACTTCTTTATTTTTCTGAGTGAAACTTTTTTTTTTCTCATGATATATTGTACTGCTTTATTCTCATATTATGTTTTCCCCCAGAAGAATAAACTTGTATTCTCGTCACATTGCAACTTTACCGTAGCAGCATTATGATTTTTTTTTTTCCTCATGAAATTGCCACATTTTCTCACAATATTACAACATAGTGTTCTTGTTACCACATTTGCACCACCAAAAATAAAACTTTATTCTCATATGATATATTTTTTTTCTCTTGCCATATTCTAACTTTATTCTTTTTAAAGTGCGACTGACCGAGTCGCAGTGTGTGTCCGTGCGTTTGTGTCTTTTCAGGCTTGACGTCTGGCCTGGTGCCCATGTACATTGGCGAGATCGCACCCAAAGCTTACCGAGGGGCCCTGGGGACTATCCACCAGCTGGCGATCGTCATCGGCATCCTCATCAGCCAGGTGGGGGCGGGGGCACGCCGGGCCCCACGCGCACGACGAATTCCGAGACGTAACCCCGACGATTCCGAGACGTAACCCTTCCGCCGCGGCCTTTGTGACTCCGTAGGTCATCGGCTTGGACTTCATCCTGGGTAACGATGACATGTGGCCCCTGCTCCTGGGGCTCTCGGGGGCCCCCGCCGTGTTGCAGTCCCTCCTGCTGCCGCTGTGCCCCGAGAGCCCGCGCTACCTCTACATCCTGCTGGGCAAGGAACTCGAGGCTCAGGAAAGTAAGGACAGTTCAATCAATCCATCACGGGAGATGCAGGTATTATTTAAATCCACTTGGGGTCGCCATCCTCACGTTCTACACTGTAGTATCTGTGAATGGAGAGTTGGCTGACTGTTAATTGGCTGAAGTAAACGGCTTCCGGTCCACTCCCACAACAGACGAAATCTGCGAAGTAGCCACCAAATATTTATTTGACCCTTTACATATATTTTAAAGCTTTGTAAGAACAATATAAAAATATAATCGTTTATAGCGAGGGACGACTGCATTATTTTGATCATACTTTGGCGTGCTCCGTCGCAGGTCTGCATCGCCTGAAGGGGGCGTACGACGCGTCGGCCGATCTGGAAGAAATGCGGAGGGAGAAGGAGGAGGCGGACAAGGTGGCTCGGGTCTCCATCTCGTCTTTGGTTGGTCTCTGACGCTGAATTTTTTTCACACATGCACTTTTCCCGCATAGCTCGACTTGGATGTCGTGTGTTCTATCCCAAGATGTGCTCGTCGCTGTACAGGCGCCAGCTGTTTGTCGCTCTCATGATGCACTTGTCTCAGCAGCTGTCGGGCATCAACGCGGTGAGTCACATCCAACGCCGTCAACCCGTTGTTCAGCCATTTTGCTTTTTCTTGAGCTTTTCCTTGCTTTCTCCGACTCGCTCTCTCATTACTTCCTTATCGCTTGTCTTGAAAATCCTTCAGACCGAGCGTTTTTTTTATTGGTTTTCGTGCTTAGCTTTATTTTTTACACTTTTAATAAAGCCGATATCTGTCCATTTCCTGCCGTTGAAGATTTTTTACTACTCCACGGCAATCTTCTCCGGGGCCGGCATCAGTCAGCCCGTCTATGCCACCATCGGCGTCGGCGCCATCAACACCATCGTCACTCTGGTGTCTGTAAGTCACTTTTGTTATGTTACAGACTTTTTCCAAAATGGATTTAAATTCATTCTAAATTCTACACACAACACCCCACCGTGAAGAAGCTGCAATGAGAAATAAAATACTCTCGCACAAAAACTACTCGATATCGACACAAATCCTACTCTAACACAAAAACTCTTCAGTAATAATGGAAAAAAAAAAAAATACGCCATAACAAACTAATTGATAGTAACGCACAAAAAATACTCAATAATAACAACACGAAAACTAGTGGATACTGATGCAGAAACTACTCGATAACACAAATGTTATTCAATAATAACAATCGATGCTATAATAATACTATAATAATCAACGCTAACACAAATATTACTCCATAACACACAAAAAGTACTCAATAATAATGCAAAAACTACTTGATTATAGGCCTAATGCAAATACTACTCAATAACACAAATACTACTTGATAACAAAAACTACTTGATTATAGCACTAGCTGTTAACCCAAATGTTATTTATTAGTATTTTATTTTGAATAAACCTATACACATTAAAAAAAATAAAATAAAATCATGTTGTCATTATGGGATGTTGTGTATAGAATTTTGGGGAAATAATGAATTCATTCCATTTTGGAATAAGGCATAAACAAACATAACAAAATGTGGAAAACGTTCCAAACAGTTCTGACACGACTTTGGCGCTCCAGGTGGTGCTCGTGGACCGGGCCGGCAGGCGCACGCTGATGCTAGCCGGCCTGGGCGGCATGTGCTTCTGCGCCGTTGCCATGACGATCGGCCTCAAATTCCAGGTTTGACCAATTGTGCCCTCGGAAAGGGATATGAATACCACCGGCGTTACCGCCTTCTCTTGCAGATGGCGTACGCCTGGATGAGCTACGTTAGCATGTCGGCCATCTTCCTTTTCGTGGCCTTCTTTGAGATCGGGCCCGGTCCGATTCCGTGGTTCATCGTGGCCGAGTTGTTCAGCCAGGGCCCCCGCCCGGCGGCCATCGCGCTTGCCGGCTGCTGCAACTGGACCAGCAACTTCATCGTCGGCATGGCCTTTCCCTACATACAGGTAGGATTCGTCATGCCGCATTGTATTGCATCTCCAAGTTGTTGTCATAGCTAGCCAACTTGCTAAAATCTTGTTTTCTTTATGGCTGGTGTCTTCGGACAAAAGTAGAATACATGTATATCATTTATTTATACAAATATGATGTATGTAAACACAAACGAAGCCTTAACATTGGCTATTGTCATCTTTGGTGGCTTTGCGGTGATATCGTGTTTAAAAAAAATGACAAAACAACCCCATAGTTTTGCCTTAGGAAAGTCCGCTTAGCTCATTGCTTAAAAAAATAAAAATAAATAAAAAATAAAAATGCACATTGACAGGCTAACAAATAGCATTGGTGTCGTGACGTGATAACCCTTTAAGCAAAGGATATATGAATACAAATAGTATAGCAACACGTGACCGACAATATAACATTATTCACAGGCATATATTCTTTATCCTCTGCGAAGAAAATAAGCTAATATTACGGCAGTATTCTCAGGAGTTGTGACCATCTCCATGTACATCCATGTGTCTGTGTTATACTACCACCAGGTGGCACCAAGTTGTACACACCAGAAGGAGCCACGCAATCACAACGAATCAATCATGATGTATCGCTCCACTACCCTTAACTGTGCGACATTTTGACTCCTCAGAACTGGCTGGGTGCGTACGTCTTCCTCCTGTTTGCCGCTCTGCTTTTGGGCTTCACCGCCTTCACGTACCTGCGAGTGCCGGAGACCAAGGGCAAGAACTTCGAGGAGATCGCCGCCCTGTTCCGGAAGGGCGGGGAAAAGGTGCCGCCCGACGCCAAGAGCGACGACGTCGAATTGCAGCAGCTCAAAACACCGACGTGCGCTTGAGCGGCCGGCCGCAAGTTAGTCATTGGTGATTCGCGCATCGGTGCTGCATCATATTCCATAAACTAAAGAATACCATTTCTGTATTCTTTGGGAATATTGAAGAGCTTACTCTGTAATGTAATGACATGAATTATGCTGACTGTGAGACTGAAAAAAAAAAGCTTAACTTAAATAATAGAAGTACAAAATGTACTAAATTTTGTGACTGGAATGGTTTGTAACGGTTGAGAAATGTGGAATGAAGAGATAAATATCATCACTCTTGGGCAGAATTCTCCATTCTGTTTGACCTGGCAGCCGAACAGGTCAGGTTAAAAAAAGAAAACAAAATTCATAAATTATATGTTTCTTCTTGAAACGTTAGTTTTTTTATTTGTTCTCTCAGAGTTATGACTTTAGCCTCATAAAATGTTGTCTTGTCTGTTTTGATTTTACTCTTGTAATAGTTTGACTTTATTCTTGTATTACTACCTTTCCCCTTGTATTATACCCCCGAACCCAATTTTATGACTTTGTCCATTTAAGATTTGGACATTCTCATACTACTAATACTCTTGAGTAAATGTATCATAAGCTATTACGCTTGGAGTTGTGTTGTTGTCTATGGGATGTTTACATTCTATTTGCTTCAGTATTGTAATTTCTTTTGTCATTGCGAGTGTTGTATTATGTCATGATGAACTGTTTTGTCCCAAAGCATTGTGTTCAATTCACTTCTGTTAATCATGACGCGACTACCTCATTGTGATATTATTTTTGGGCGCAATTACATCTTTC